>NC_077227.1:243574470-243879470 GCF_027887165.1 Monodelphis domestica | reverse complement strand
TATAAATGAGGCAACTATATTAAAAGAAACTACTCTGTTGTAGCTGAAAAGGCATAGATACTCTGAAACCAAAAGTTTTTGATTCTGTGTTTCTCAACTATTAACTGCATGGTTTGGGCACCTCACTTAATCTCTCTGCCTCAAGCTCAGAATAGGATTAATAATAATTTTACTCTCATGTATTTATTATGGAGAATAAATGAGAAGATGGATTTGAATTATTATCTAAAAAATGTCAACCATTCCCAAAGTTGGAAACCATAAATTCAAAGATTGGTAAATTATTGGGGCAAAGGCAAATTTTATTATTTATTATTATCATGAACTATTATCATACTCCAGGGAAAAGTGGATATGAAATATTCAAAGTAATATGAGATAAATATAAAAAATTTCTCATCTGTTTCCTGATTATTTTTGAAGAATCATTTATTGTTATTGTAATTCCTTGTGTTTGACTATCAATTCAGGTAATGGCATATAGATCTTTAGATAAAGGAGGAAAATTCCATGACCTTCATGTTGGAAGTATGATACTGTTTTTAATTTTAATATTTTCCTTGTCAAGACAATTTTTAAAATATTTGTCTCCCAACATTTTAGAATCCATGTTCTCTCCCTTCAATATGCATACATCATATGTATCATATAATATATATTTACATGTTTGTCATGTTGTAAAGGAAGACACATTGTTTACATTAGAGAAAAGTACAAAGTGTAAACAATGATATGTTTCAACTTGCATTCAGTCTGTTACTTCCGTGGTGGTAGATATACATTTTTTGATCCTTAATCTTTTGGAGATATACTGGATCCTTACCTTGTTGATAATGTTAAAACAGTTACGATTCATCATCATGAATTATTGTTGTTATTTTGTACAACTTTCTTGTTCTGCTCACTTCACTTTGCATTACTTTATATGTTTTTCCAGGTTTTTTATGGTGTTGTTTTTTTTGGTTGATCATTTTATTTATCATTTCTTATGGCACAACAATATTCCATTATAAGTACAGACTACAATTTGTTCAACCATTTCCTAATTGACAGGCATTCCTTCAGTTTTCAGGTCTTTGCCATCACCAAAACACCTTCTATAATTATTTTCATATAAGTAGGTTCTTTCCCACTATCTTTAATTTCTTTGGGATACAGACCTAATAGTGATATTGCTAAATTAAAGAATATGTACAAATTGATGGCCCATTGGTCATGGTTCTAGAGTGCTTTCCACAATAGGAGCATCAGTTTACAGTTCCATCAGCAGTATGTGTTCCAATTTTTCACATATCCTCCATCATTTATCATTTTCTTTTTTGTCATGTTAGCCAATCTGACCAGTGTGAGGTGACACCTTAGAATTGTTTTAATTTGCATTTCTCTAATCAATAGTGATTTGGACCATTTTTTCATGTGACTCAATACAATTTTAATTTCTTCATCAGGGATGTTAATGTCCTTTGTCCTTTGGCCATTTGTCAGTTTGAGAATGCTATGCATTCTTATAAATTTGACTTAGTTTTCTATATTTGTGAAATTAAGCCTTTCTCAGATAGAAATGCTAAAAAGATTTCGCCCTAGTTTGTTGTTTGCTTTTAAATCTTGGTTGCATTGCTTTTGTTAATATGGTAATGTTGAGTAGAGGCTTTCATATGACATAAAAATCCATTCTTAGTGGACTTCTGAATTCTTCACTTAACATATCCACAAAAACAATGCAAACACTCATTTAAAGCACTGAATTCCTGAAGAAGCTATAACTCTATCCTCTTTGTCCCTGTTAACAATTCTATTTTTATTGATTAAAGCCAAATGAAAAGATGGTAAAATATCATGGAGAAAATTTGTTCCTAAAATATTTATTGCCTGAAAGAAAGAAATATGGAGTAACAAATCTTTGAAGAAAGTAAAATATTAGTTCAATTTTTCAAAGACTTTTGACTTTAAGAATGAGGATGACAGTGAACCATATTTGTAGAATCTTCCCTGAACTGAGAAGGCCTTCATAGCACACTATCATGTTCCTCACTTTAAGCCAATAAAAATTCAGTCTATTTCCATAGTGTGGACTGCATAAACACTTCCAGTACTCTGCCAATCAAATACTCCAGATTGAGATTGTTGATAAGTTAGACTGAGAGTTTTTATAAAATGTGCTGCTTCTAACTATGTGGTCATGACTTTAATGCTTAAATCTTCACAGAAAAATTTATGAGTCTTAAATTGAGCAAAATCTTAAATGTTTTCTGATCTGATAATATTTTTGAAAGGAACATAAAAAATGGAAAAAAATATGTTTTTCCCTCCAGATATAGAAAGGAAGTTTAATTATTCCCTATATATTATATTATACACATACATTTATGGGTACATACATATATACATATACATTTGTGTATAAATACATTTATGAATATATATATGAATAAATGTCAATTTAGTACACATGTACTTGTATATTGTATGTGTCTATATTCTATTAAAACTGTAGTTTAATAAATGAGAAACTCCAATAAGATGACAGGTCATTGGGCCTTACCTTCTTGCTTCTGTGATATTGAAATCACTTTAAAAGACTGATATATATTAATTTAAGGTTGCCAAGGAATTCACTTATGTAATTCCTAAATGAAACACTCAAGTCAGCTGCCAACTTTTTTTATGGTGTTTAATTACAAACAGGAGGAAGAAAGTATTAGAGGGAGGGACAGAGAGAGAGAGAGAGAGAGAGAGAGAGAGAGAGAGAGAGAGAGAGAGAGAAAGAGAGAGAGAGAGAGAGAGAGAGAGAGAGAGGAGAGATGGAAAGAGGTTTTAAATACCCACTCTGCTCAGGCTGAGCCAAAGCGGACTTTAAGACCCTAGTTAGCCAAGGTAAGGAAAGAGATCAGTCCCTATCACTCACATGACCAATCTGGAGAAAAAACAGTCCGTGGGCTCCTCCAACTCCAAACACCAGCCTCCCACTCCCACTCACCCTCCTCACAGGAAGTCACAAGAACTCCAGAGGCTGTTCTCTACCTCACTTCCTGCGTCTCACATGTGCCAATGGTGGCTCTAGCTTGACCTAGGACCGCCCAGAGGTCTGTCCCTTTTGCACTGTTGAAGGCCATATTCTCAAATAATTAAATCTTGAGTTTTGCTACAGCCCTTCCTAATCTTGTTACCCTGAGTAGGGAGGAGATTATAGTTTCCAAGACCTGATTTTGTTATGCCAAGTATCTCTATTGTTATTGATCAGGAAATCGCTAAATCTCATCTTCTAAAGAATGGTCTGAATAGGGTGGAGTAGTTTTGAAATTCACATGCTGTAACCCCGCAATACACTTCCTCATGTTGCAGTGACCCCAAACCAAAAAATTATTTTGGTGGCTACTTCAAAACTGTAATTTTGCTACAGCTATGATTTGGAATGTAAATACCTGATATGCATTATGTATTCTCATTGCTACAAATTGAGAGGTTGAAAACTGCTGCTCTAGAATGTTGGGGCAGTTTTCTTGGATAATTTCCTATAGAATGATTTGTTCTGATCTTCTGGTAGACTAATGATTCTTACATTGTCCCTCCTGGGCCTGTTTTCTTGATCTTCCATTTTGTGAATAAGGTGTTTCATATTTTCCTCAATTTTTTTTTCATTCTTTTGATTTTGTTTTATAGCTTCCTGCTCCTTTGTGAATTCATTTGCTTCTAGTTGTTGGTTTCTTGTTTTGAAAGACTGAATTTCATCTGTGGCTTTTTGGTTATCCTTCTCCTTCTGATCTTTCATCTCCTTTGCCCCATTTTCAAGCTGTTTAATTTTGGCTTTTAAGACATTATTTTCTATTTCGAGATGACTTATTTTGCTTTTAAAGTTCTTTTTCCAGTTGTCTTCAGCCTCTCTTGATTGTTTTTTTTTTAAATTGTATTTTGAGTTCTTCCAATGCCTGTGTCCAATTCACTGGAGTTTCTGTGTTTTAGCTTGGTGTTCCTTAATCCTGCTCTCTTCTATTTGCTCTTTGTTCATTGCCTGGATAGAAACTGTCGATTATAATTTCTTCTTTTCTTTTTCTGTTGTTTACTCACATTTCCCCTTTCTTTACCCCCTGTAGTTGCCTGTTGTCTTGCTCCTCTCATTTTGGGCTAGTATTGTGGGTTTGGGCTATTCTGTCCTAAAGGGGCTTCTTCTCTGTTCTTCTGATTGATCAGGTTAGTCAGATATTACCCAGCTGACAGTAGAAACTGAAAAAGGGGCTGGGTTTCCTCCCTGTTATCAAGGTAGTTTGTTTTAGTCTTTGCCCTAGGAGCTTAGTCAGCAAGGCTCTCAGATCAGTCTGTGGGGGAGGGGTGTTGGAGCTTGAGCTTCCCTTCCTTCTAAAAGCTTCTTATCTGCCCTGTTGATGAGATTGAGCCATGATGGAGTTGATCTGCAAATCTGACTGTACCCTGAGGCCAAAACCTTGTGAAGTCGGGGTGGGGAAGGACAAGATGGAGAGTCTTGGCTGTGACTAGGCTACCTGCTCTGAGGTTCTCTTCCAGCTGCCTCTATGCTGCATGTGTTCAATGGCCTGAGCATGGCATAGCTGTGCCAGCAAGGTACTCCCTTTTGACTATCGTCCTTGCTGGTCCAGAAATTTTAGTCACCTGTAGAGGCTTAGCACTGTAGGTAGGGGAGAGGTCCTAGGACCTTCCTTTCTCCTTCCCCTTAAACCTGTGTGCTCTAGAGTTTAGGTTATTTTTTTGGAGGGGGAAGGGCTTACCTTTTATGTTGAGTCCAGCAGGAGGGTTCCCTACCTCTGTCCTATTGTTATATTTGGTTTTCAGTCCCCTTGAAACATTGTGTTTTTGATTCAGTGAGGGTTTGTCAGGGTCTGAACTTTTGCTGTCTCTTAGCTGCCAACTTGACTCCTCCTCTGGGAGTTCTTTAATTAAGACACAGTACAGAAATGCCATTATTTTCTTATTTATGAAAGCTATACTTCTTTTGATTCATTTTAAGATTATGTTAGGTTTTCTGATGTCTAAATAATAACACTGACATATACTGATACTGTATTACTTTTAAATGCCCAAATCTTTTTCAGACAAACTATTATTGAATCATACCTCGTCTATCTAATTCTTTCACAAATTGGAAGTACCTTTCTTTCCCACAGCTTCCCCTTCTGGTTGGTTATCTCCTTTCAGAACTTCCATTTATTGAAGAGTGCTAATGTCAATCAGGTTTCTTATTCCTGTACAAACTTTTTTCCCCTCCCATACTCTCAGCTTTTGTGTGTTTGTATGTGTGTGTGTATGTGTGTGTGTGTGTGTGTGTGTGTGTGTGAGTGCGCACATGTGGTCCTCTTTCATTAGAATATATTCTCCTTAAGGACAAGAATTTTCTTTCTACTTGTATTCATATTCCAAGCATTTTGCTGACTTAATAAATGCATGTAACAAACTAATATTATATTTGTGAAGTTAACTTTTTGAATGACATTATTATATTTTATCTTTATTTTTATTGACTTTCATCATATTAAACAGTCCAATATCTTAACCTCTCAAGGTCTTTTTAGATCATAAATCTATCACCAAGTGTTTTAGATATCCCTTAGCATTGTGCTATCTACAAATTTAATAAACATTCCATCTATATCCATATCCAAGTATTTGAAAAAAATGTCAAATAACATAGAGTCAAGTTCAGATCCCTGGAGTATTTTATTGTTGACTCTGACAAACTGATATTAAATCATTAATACTTACTTTTTGAATTCATTCACTTAGCTAGTTCAAATAAACTTACTTTCTGGTGATGTTGAACATAATTACTGGCCTCTATTTTTAGTTAATCTGTTTTCTTTTTCTTTTTTTTTCAATGGTCAACCTGGCCCATTATCATTACTATTTCCCTTTCCTTTTTTTGTTTTAATAACCCATACTTTCCATCTTGGAATCAATATTGTGTATTGGTTCTAAGGCTAGGCAATGGGGTTTAAGTGTCTTGCCCAGGGTTACACAGCTAGGAAGTGTCTGAGGTCAAATTTGAACCCAGGACCTCCCATCTCTAGGCCTGACTCTCAATCCACTGAGCTACCCAGCTGCCCCTACCACTTCCCTTTCTAGATGTTCATCTCTGTGATGATCTACTATGAAATTTTCCAAGAAATCATCTGACATTGTAATCACTTAAAAATGCTTGTTTACATAACTTGAATTAAAGTTTAACCCATCAAACTATATTTTCCAGATTAAATTTTCATCCATTTTTGGTAAATTTGCCAGTTTAGAGTTTTGTAATACCTTCCAGTCTGTAATAGCCTCCTAGCTTAGAATGATAAAAAATGAAAAGGTATTATTCCTTCCCCTGGTGACCACTAAAAAATATATTCAGTCTCAACCCTAAAATTTACCCTTAACAGAGCACAGCTGGTTGGAGGCAGGAAGCTATAGTAGAAGAGCTGATTTTGGAATCAAAGGATTATGACTGAAAGCATGGTTCTTCTGTGTCTACTTGTTTGACTTGGCAGTAACTTCCCCTCTCTGGGACTCAGTTACATCATCCAGTCCTCTAAGGTCCCTTCAAGCTCTAGATCTTTTATCTATGAAATAAATAATGATGTTCAGTAAAACATAATAAATTTTCTTAAAATGGTTACTTTGGTATAACAATAATACTTTTAGATTTGCAAAGCATTCTACATAAAATATTTTATACATTATCTTAAGACTGAGAAGCAAGTATTATAAGTAGTTTTGTAATAATATTTACAAAAAAAAGAAACTGAGTTTAAACAAGTTACAATATCAGGTACCTAATAAGTGCTTGAAGAAAGATTCAAATCCACTTCTTTCCTGTTGCTTTACATTTGGGATTCACTCTGTTCTCCCAGGATGTCTTTAGAGTTTTTTGGAAACTTTCTCCTCATTTACATGCATAATAATTATCACTCAACTATCAATAGATGTTCTTGTCAGTCAAATTATTATGAAATCAGGCTACTGTTTCCTTATAATGAAAATCTTTCTTTTGAAGAATGGTAGTAATAATCAATTTGTACACTTCCCTCTCCTTTGCCCTCAGCTTCTTTTCTTGTTAGGTTGGCCTGAATTTCCATAATTAAGCTGGGAGGAATATGTGGAGGGGTTAATCAGAAAATAACATTTTAGCTAATTTATTTTTCTTAATTAGATTCAGTTACTTGATTTAAATTGGTAATCTGGAAAAAATGTTCTCATTTACCTCTATTCAATTGGATAGTAGAAATTCAGAAGTTAGAGCTTCTTTTTAGAAGGTTGCATTTATAAATCTGAAAGCAATGGATCTCATTAAGATATGATTCCTTACATTGTCATTCTCCTTCAACAGAGGAAATCTATAATCTTATTTTGCTTATATTTAGTCCTTATATGATAATCTGGAGGAAAAAAGTTGAAAATTTTTCATGCCAAAATCAGAAGTGATACAAACAAGGAAAAACACTTCATTTTAGTTCAGTTAAATCACTGGACCAATTATCCACTTACTAACTGAAACTACAGCAATGAAAATGTGTAATGGGCACATTTTCTACTCCATCTTTTGATCACCTGATATAATCATTTCCTTTGATAAATAGAATTAACCCTGCCTAATTTTTGCTAAAATGCAAGCAATGCTGGTAGAAGAGTTTCCTATTCTTATGTCTTCTTAATTCTTCCTCTAGTTTATCTTTCCTCTAATTAGAGGAATGAACAGTGGAACACTAAATTCATTCTAAAGCCTTCCTTTATAGAAGATACAAACTTTTCTGATAAGTGAATTTTTCATCAGCTCTACTTGGTTTCCATTCCACAGAACAGCATGCCCCACCCTACCTCACAGGATAAAATGATTACTAGAAATCTGATCATCATTAAGATTCATGTAGGAATATTATAAACTTCTCGACTCACTCATTTCATCAGTCATCGGATTGGAGTCCTGAAAATTGGAGCAATAAACTCCTCCTGAATTCTTCCTCAATTAAGGTTTGGAATCCTACCCATTCCAAATTTTCTATCCATAAATCTGCTTGTATTTCATTCCAAGTAACAACATAATGTCTGGATACCCCCATGTCATATATAACTGCTTTTGAACTTCAGTTTGTGTGTTTGTGTGTGTGTATTTGTGAGTTTCATACCATTAAATTGTTAGCACTCTGAGAGAAGTGATTAGCTCTTTTTCTTCTTTATAGCATGAGCACTTTGGAGAATTATGAGAACACAGTATGTACTTAATAAATGCTGATAAATTGAATTGAAAAAGTTTAAACAATAAAAAAAGTCTAGACTATTAGATAAAATTCATAATCTTAGTTGTCACTAATGACAATATTTGATGAGTTGATGTTATTTTGTTTAGTTTTGTGGGTGTTTATTCTTGATGTTAAATGCTAGCAAAATGAGGCAAAGAAAAATAGGTAAAGAAATAAAAATGGACATAGATAAATGGAGAGAGACAAAGAAACAGGAAGAAATAGATAAGAATGGTAATTCAACAAAGCTGAGAGAAAAATATCAACACCAAAAATGAATGAGTACTAAATATCCTCGCTTTCCAGTTTTAAAAAAATGACCAGTATGAAATAAAATTCCTATTCCCCACATTAAAAAAGAAAAAAAAGAAGCAATACCCAAACCAATATTCAAAAGTTAGTTTTTATTCTCAATTTTCTGCACATTTAAAACAATTAAAATAAAATAGATAATTTTATTGTTTATATTATCTAGATTTTCTCCTTTATTTGCCCCATACCTCCCAGAATGCCATCCCTTACAATTAAAATTTTAAAAAAGAAAAAGAAAAAAGAAATCAATAAAATGGGTATTAAATGTGATATTTCAAAAGCAATATTTCCAGGCTTTACAAAGGAACCAAGAGAGTAATTTCCCATATTTTTTGTGTGTGGTAAGTTTTTTCTTTATAATTTTGCAAAAATCAGTAATGTCAAACTGAATTTTAAAAAATTACCAAAGTAGTAATAAAATTTTGATAATATTTAAATAGAGATTTTCACAATCAAAAATAGTAGAAACAAAATTAAAAGGCAAATAACATACTGGGAAAATATTGTTGGCAAATCTTCCTGACATAAAGACCTATGTTTTCAAACATAAAAATTGAGATTGAATTTATAAAAAAAATAAAGTATTTCCCAATTGAGAAATGCTCAAAAAATTTATTCTGAAGAGCAGAAATTAAAACTATTTTTAGTCATATTAAAACATGCTTCAAATCACGATTGATTAGAGAAATAAAAATTAACATGACTCAACTACCATTTCACACTTATTAAACATGGATAACATGACCAAAAAAAAAGGAAAATGGCAGAAGTTGGAGGGAATGTGGAAAAATGAAACATTAATACATTCTTGATGTAGCTGTGAAGTGATACAATTGTTCTGAAAAGCAATCTGGATCCATGGTCTAAGGGCCATAAAACTGTGCAATTCCTTTGACTCAGAAATACCATTACTATGCTTATATCCTAAAGAGATGTAAGATGATTGAAACTGATCTATCAAACAAAACTATTCAAAGCAGTTCTTTTTGTGGTAGCAAAGAACTGGAAACTGAAGGGATATCTATCAATTGGTGAATGGCTGAACTAGCTATGGTGTATGGTTTTAATGGAATACTATTGTGTCATAAGAAATGATCAACAAAATGATTTAAAAAAACCTGGAAAGACATATGAAGTGATGCAAAGTAATGTAAGCAAAATGAAGAGAATGTTATACAAAGCAACAATATTGTATTATGATAAAATATAAATGATTTAAGTGTTACGAATAAGGCAAAACTCCAGGACTCATGAGGAAAAGGATAATCACCATTGTAGAAGCAATTGATAGTCTAAATGAAGATTAAAGGATATTATCTTTTACTTTATTTTCTCAATGAATCTTTCTCCCATGTAAGCAATATATGTCTTGTTTCACTACATGACAAACATAGAAACATGTATTACATGATAAAATATACAACCTACATCATATTAACTCCTGTCTTAGGGAAAGGGAGAGGGTTGAGAGGAATGGGGAGAACACAGACTGCAAAATGTTATTAAATGATTATTAAAAGTTGCATTGACATTTAATCTGAAAAATTAGAATAAAATAAAACAACAAAAATAACCACCCAAATTCCATAAACTAGGAAAGACTTCATTAGCTAGAGGTTTGGGAGGTATGTTGGGAAGTAGTATGAACCTCCTTGAGACAATTTGTGACTGTAGGACTAAGCTGCCCCCCATTGCAGTGTTCTTTGGATAGAACACCTTGGTCCTACTCAGAATGTATATTATAAAAAAAAGGCGGTATAAGTTTGTGATGCAATTCCCTGTTTAGAAAGAAATCATCTCATTTTACTTAAATTTTCAGAGAGAAACATGATTATATGGAGATACACATTAAAAATGGGAAAAGGGCTCTAAATCATTTTGATTAGAGAATGGTAAATTGAAATAACTCTGTGATTCCACCTCACATCTAATAAGGATCACAAATGAATTGTTGGTAGCATAGTAAAGTGGTTTAACTTTTCTGAAAAAAAAAATCGATCTGTAATAATGACCAAAGGAATACAGAATTTTATATATCCTTTTAGCCAATAATACCACTACTAATTCTATATCCCAAAGATAAAACAAAAAGGGAAATGAAATATATGTACAAAAGTATTTAAAGCTGGTCTTTATGTGGTGGCAAAGAATTGGAAGTTGAAGAGGATTCTCATCATCTGGGGAAAGGCTGAAGAAGTTGGTGCATATGAGTGGGATAGAGTATTCTTGTGCTATTAGAAATGATGGAGTGGGGATTCAGAAAAACATGGCTTCTAAGTTGAAGTATAGTGAAATGAGAAGAACTGGAAAATTATTGTGCACAGTCAAAGTAATATTGTAATGATGATCATTTATGAAAGATTTAGTTATTCTGTTCAATAAAATGATCCAAGACAATCTCAAAGTACTCGTGATGAAAAATACTATACATATAATGAGGGATGAACTCTGTGTCCAAATTTAAATATAATTTTCTTGCTTTCTGTCTTTTTATTTTTTCTTATTTTGCTTTCTTTTTGCACTGTGGCTAATATGTAAATATGTTTTGCATAATTGATTTTCCTTCTCAGTGGTTGGATTGAAGAAGATAATCTGGAACTCAAAATTTAAAAAGAGATAAACTTTAAAGATAAACAAAGATAAAAAGTCAATTTATTTCATTTTAAAAATCCTTATCTACTTATGTGATGAATTAATTCTCCAATGTATTCATGTATCTATAATCATTAATTTGAGTAAACCCATCAAAGATATATATCAAAATCTATTAATGCCTGCCTATATTTTAGGACTTAACCACATCTGTGAATGTGAAATCCCCTACCCCACCTTTATGATTCTAGTTTTAGAATTAATGACTCTACCATAGTCAGGATGTTAGCATAAGTCACACAAATGATTGGGGTTTTTTTATTTTGTTTTGTTTTACTACTGTACTACTCTTTCAGCTGATGTTGATGTTATACTACCTATGCTTGATGTACGCTTGTTCTGGTCTCACTTGATATTTCTGTCATCCATAGCCCTTGGAGCATCAATTTTATGTTAAGTGACTAACAGTTTTGCAAGAATAATCCTAAAATAGATATTGGTTATGACCCATAGTAACTATTTTACCACCAGTGACAATTCTGCATCTAAGTTAAGTGAGTACACTCCCTTTTTAGCTGACAGGATAATTTCCTGTTACTATTTAAGCTTCATATTCAGATGTTAGTACTACCTATGCTTGTTCTAATGCCATTTGTTATTTGATTTCTGACAGTATCACTTTGGAGCATCAGTGATTTTCTGGCATATTTAGTCACCATTTCAGCCACTTATGTTCAGATGCTATACTGCTATGATTATTCTGATGGCTGATGTGTCTGTTCTGATTGCTGGTGTTACTTTTGGGGGTATAAAAGGAAGCCACTCACAAGGCTCTAGGTCTTTGGTCTTTGCCAGAGTCCATCTTTATTGTGAGATTGACTCTCAATATACCTATTTCTTTTTGGCTTTGAGACTTTGTTTTACTTTCTGGCATCTCTGCTAATAATTTTGGCCATGTCTTTGGCACCCAATGTGGAGCAAGCAGACATTCTACCTTGAGGGTTATTTTCTCCAAGAAGGGTTTCTTTTTTTGGTACCCACATTGGGGGCTATTTGCCTCCAGTCCATTCTTGAAAGGAAGATCAAAGACCAGAGTCTTCAACCATCCAGACCTACTCCAAGCCAGTGAGTACATTTAAAAACTAAGTAGATTGAAATCTGCTCATATTTCTTCCATTCCTTCTAAAACTTTCTGGCTTTAATTAGCAAAATAGCTATGAATTTGAATATGCCATAGTTACTAAATTTCATTTTAAATCATAGATTTTTAGTATGTCAAAATAAGTTTCACTATTTAAGAATTTTGCTTTTTATAGCTGCCTACTATAGATGTGAAATTTGCTCTTAAAATTATGCAATCATTGGGTAGGGTAATGTAAAGAACTTCTAAATTACAAAATTATTAGCTAAGGAAATCATTGGTATAGGCATTTAAATTATTTACTTGTCTATGAAGAGGTAAGGAATTTCTAAATTAGACTTAATTAGTTTGAGAAGTATATTCACAAGAAGGTGCTTGGGTAGTATCAATCAATTAGTAGAGTGCTAAAGGAAAGGACGTTGATCCAGCTTGTACAGCTGTCTCACTTGGTCTTCCCAAAGAGAAAATAATGTCTGGACTACGTGCAGGGCCAGACTGGTTTCCCTTTCTCCAACATACATCCCCAAAACAGATAAAAAATTGGGATTAGGTTTTGTAGGGGAGAAATTACAAGAGATTCTCCATTTGAAAAAAAAATTGATTGCATGGGACAAAGGAGAGTTATCAGTAGACAATGGAATGGGTAGAGATAAAACTATTGAATAATGTTTTACTTGGTTTAAGATACTTAATGAAGCTTCCTCGAACCCGCGAGAAGCCTCAAGATAGGAAGATAGAGGAAGGATAGAAGTTCTGTATGCCGTGAGAAGGATGGCGGAGTCAAGTTAGAGATATGAGGTGGCAGGAATGAGTCAGAAATCCAGGTCTTATTAATTATCAAGGAGCCACAGCAAAAACTCCGATCAGTGGACTATTCAGAAGGCTTATACCCATCCAGTGATCCAAATTTAATACCACACAAGTCGGAGACATGATAGAGAAAGGAAAGTGCCTGGCCGAAGGCCAGGTCCCAGGTGGGAGAGGTAGATAAGGAAAGGAATCAAAGATGGAGCTTGGCCAGAGGCAACTCTGTACATACTAACTGTTTCCCTTGCCCATAGCTAGGGGTGGACTGCTACATCTCCCCCTTTTTGTTTAACATAACAATAAGTAGTGCAATATCAAAATGTAACAACATTATAGCATTAACAAATACAAACACTCTGGTGCATAATCATATCTGGATACAGAGATGAAAAACCAAACCAGATTGTAGAACTTAGATATAACAATCAAGTGTGAACATCAGCATAAACTGATTCAGTGATACATCTTAAAAAACCCAAACTGATCTTTCTATCTACCTGTCTGCATATCAAAATCAATGTAACATTCTTAGCAGATATAAAAATGTTAAGAAAATAATTTTCACTCTACTGATTCTGGTTTAATGAGGTAGAAATCTATGGCTCACATGACAGGTGCACTAATCAAACATGCCACCTTTCACAGTCTGGACTATCAGAAGTTGTCAGTCTTTTCAACAGTTAGCAAAATACTACCTATGGAGATGAAGGATAAGTCCTTCCTTTCTGTCGTACTGATACTGCATCTTGGGGATCTATTCATGCTCACTTCCAGATGCCTGCCACATAGGAAACTGGTTGGTAGATTCAATGCCAGGACATTCAGCGACTGAGAGGGTCAGTGCGCCATGTCTCTGCATTTTCCAACCTCAAACATCCATTTCATATGGAAAATGTGTATGTGTGACTAATGCTGTCTGGTCCATAATGAAAGATTCATTATGATTCCCGGTTCATGCAATCAGACATCACTCTCCAGAATAGTCATCTGAAAATTAACAAATACTGTCATGTTCTCGTAGTCTCAGACTCTCAGGTGTTCTGCAACAATAAAATATTTGCACCTTTGTAGTTCTGGATCAGAGCATCAACAGTACTTTCCTTGTACTTAAAATTCTGGCAATAATTGTGCAACAGAAAAATCAAAGTTGAATACTTGAAAATGAATCAAAAGTGTTCTCTCAAATGAAAATACTGATATCTATAAGATTCTTCTCCCTTTTCTTTTTGTTTGTGTGTTGGGAGAGATCCCTTCAAAGAAAAAAATCCTCTCTGAACAATTCTGGAGGATCATGTATATAACATATCAAATGATCTTAGAAAATGATCCTGGGAACCTGATCCCAAAATTAATACAAAATTCTAGACTCTTGGCTCACTGTCTATGTGGTATCTTTGAAACTGAACCAAAGTGTATTATCAGAACTTACATTCCAAATGATTTCTAATTCCTGATCTGAATTGATCAAAATTGGCCTTGTATATGAACATAATTTTGCACCATTAAAAGCCTTGCAAAAACATTAATAAAACAATTACAGTGCAATTTTTAACAAATACCAATATTCCCATATACTTTACATTTTGATTTGTAGCTTAAATAACCATGATGATGATAATGAAGGAATATTTCAAGTTCTGACTGCATATTTCTCATATCATCCTTATTTAAATCTCTGCTTGTATAAATAAACCCATCAATATGATAACCAAGCATATAACATTACCAATATTTGCAAAATTCATTCTACCAAACCAATGTCTGGGTAAATAGAAGCTTAAGTTGTTTTTCACGTAGAAACAATTTCTACAGTTTCTTGTACCTATAGAATTTGACATAGCTTTTTCATTCCTAGTTGTCAATGTATAATATTCAATGTGCTTTTTCTACAAGCTTATCAGTGCCTGTTATGTCATGTTTTCAATACATACTCCAAAAAAGTAAAACTTAAATTATACTTTGCCCTTGCTCCATGCATTTGTGTATAATAATTTTTTCCACCTAGGAGAGACAATGACTGCGCGTCCACAGAAATTGTCAAACCCAGGATCCTCAGGGTGCTCCTGAGGTCTCACTTCCATATGCCAGAATGTCTTCCAGTATATGAAAGGGAAGCCAATAGACCCAGAATCCAGCGGCCATCTGAATTCTGGGACTGTTGGGAGAGAGCAAGAAATTTTTCCTATCAAGATAGTACCCACAAAGACAGGGTATTAGGAGTAATGGTTAACAATGGTATTAACACTTAACTACACCTGTGGTAGTCAGCACGTAATGTCCATCCAGGTATTGTCAGGAACATAATCTTTTCCTGGATGTCAATGATCTTTTACAATAACTCAGGTTCCTGATTAAAGATTTCATAGTGCATTTTGCCTGATCACTCATCCTTTTTTTAGAGTAACATCAATATCATCTGTCCATTAAATATGCCTGTGCAGCATTTTCTGCTTAGCACCTCATGTTTGTTGTCAGAGGTATCAGATCTATGCTACGAATGAAAGTTTTCTATCTCCTACTCTTTGGAGAGTCATACCAATGTCTATACCCTTGTTGATAGTAGCATTTCTTACAATACAAGTAGTAGTTTTACAGTGCATACAAAATAAATTCCTTTTGACAGTCGCATATACAAAATACAAGGTATATATTAGTAGCTACACAATTGTAGCTATTTCATCTCAATCCCATAGTAAAGTCTTTGGAGTGTGGGATATATCTGGTGTCTTGGGCAGACATGAGTGTGTCTTAGTCCTTCTGAGTTAGCATCCTTGATGTTGTTCTGGGTACCACATATCAATGGATGTCAGCATGACAAGTGTCCATCAGTAGCCTACTAGCAAATGTCTCTAATAGTGTAATGTCATTGTTCTGGAGTGATATTAGTCACCAGAGAATTGTCCTTCCAGCAAGCCTGGATTGTGGCTTGCATGTAGATAGCTGATGTCAACAGCTTTCATCTGCTTCTCTTCCTGGTCTGTGTCAGCTGGCATGAAGCATGATGTGGGTGATCAGATGTTTTCATTATCTGTGAACATACAAACAAGACCTTGACCCAATGTTATTATCCCCTTGGGTCCCTTACAGTCTTAATATCTTGGTGATAGTCAACCTAATTCAGGTATATCATACAATGTGATCTTTATCATTACATTCAATACTGATTATTGCATAGCTTTAACTTATATTCCTTCTGGGGTGTAGAAGAGATAGATGATTAGTGATACCATATACACCCCCTTTTTCTTATGAAAGTGGAAATGTCACAGCTTAACAAAATTGACTTCTAGATAAGTCTGATTCTAATAAAGACATGTTGTTTGCAAATATAATGTACCCTTTAAGACAATAATCATAATTACATTTTGGATAGTAATAACATTTTGTGCTACAATTGGACAGCATTCATTATACTGTCATAACATTCACAATTGTTCCCTTTGATATTCGATCAAATTTGGCTAAAATGGAACAATTCCAATAAAATGATTGTAAGTTACACATTGTACCAATACCATTTGAAATTTTCAGTCATGTGATAAAGTTAGATCTTATAACAAATATCCATATATTCATAGAACAAAATATCTGTCAGTGACTTAATGATATTCTTCTGCATGTAAATAGTTTTTCATACCAGTACATTTGTGTGGATAGTGTGTTAGACCTGCCTATAGGGCAGTGATGTTCTTTCCAGCTCATTTGCTGTTTTCCTGGTGTCCTGTGCCAGACACCTCTGCAGTCTGTCCTTTTTCTGGGCAGATTTTCTTGCCATCAGATGCTCTTGGTCATCTTCCATGGACTTCATGTATCTGAGAAAATAGAGAGAAAATCTCAACCCCAAATGAAAGCCTCATTGGGTCTTAGAAAGTTAGAAAGTGACAGAACATATATACCTTCAGTTGTTGAACCTTGGGGCTCATAAATGCCTTTGAGCTCTCTATTTACCATAGCTTGCATTTAAGCCATGAGCTATCCAATTCAGCCCATGCATTGCTGTTAAAATCACTGCTGTCCCAAGCTGTTTGGAATAGACAATCATGCATAATTATTTACAAAATCTGTAATCACTTTGCTCACTTCTTCATTTGAGCTTGAACCCATAAACCAGGAGAGTAAGTACCTCCTATCACTTCTCACAGTTCAACCTTTATGTCAGGAGCACGTTGAAATGCATCCTTTGCTCCAAAATATGCAGTGGATGTCTATCAAGGGTGAAATTAATCCACAACAGTTTCCGTTGATAAGCAATATCACTTGCTTGTACAGGATATAGATGTACAATAGATTTGGCCCTCTGCTAGAGCAGAGAATGCTAGCAGGTGTCTGTTCAAAAGAAGCAGTCTGACAGCTATTTGTGTGTGCCTTTGCAAACCAGCATGCATAGATGCTTAAACATTTGCCTTTTTAAACCCATAATCATAAAACCACCATACCATAAATCACGTATGATTTGACCCACGTGTGATGTGATCTTAAGCATTTGTCTGTCCGCATACAATTTTTGCTTTTTGAAAAAAATTATATTGTGCAATTATTAAAATTACAATATTGTCTTATGCTGTAAAAGTATGCACAGCATTATCAAACAGTTGCACAGGAGTTATTATTTCTGAACTATTGCAATTAACTTCATAACTGAAAAGATCTTGATACTGTGACTAGGATTATTACCTTCATCTGCCAATTCTGCAAACCTTCACTGCAAAATAGATCATATTGTGCCAGTAACTTTTGAATTTGCATTATTATCATAGGTCTCACTTTACTGTCATGATCAGCTTCAATATCTATAATTTGAGTAAATGGTAGTATTGCCCATTTCAAATCATTAATAAATCACTGTACTGAATAACAAATTGCTTGATAACTTTAATAATTAACTATTGGTAAACAGATTGAATCCTTCTAACCATGCTTCCACTCTGCTGAGCATGTGTCTTAGTTTTCATAGTTGAAGCTATTCTAGTTATAAATCATTTGCTTTCTGGATACAGATGCATTAATATGCCTCATAAAAAGTTTCTGAACTGCATACAGGCTGTTTAAATAATCTCTGTCCAATTTTTTTTCTTGTTGCCCTTATGTCCTGCTTAGGAAAGTGTTAATAATTCCTACCTAGTTAAAATTAGAAAGCATTAGAAATTCCTTTAAATCATATTCCAATTTATGCTTGTCATATCTTAGGAATAAATTTTCCTTCTAGCCAATTACCACGTTAGTGATAAAAACTTGTCGGGATGATGCCTTCCACGTGGCCAAGCCATGTGGCTGGGAGAGAAAAAAAATTCATGCAGCTTCAGATCTAAGCCCAAACCTTTAAAATTTCCTGTGTGCACCTTGATTACCTCGTGATTTATACCAAAATTCCATTGCAGATAAAACATTTCTAGTCCTGATATTCTGTAGCATATGACAAAAGTCAGAGAAAGATTTTTCTTTTTAACTTCCTCTATCAAGAAATATAAGCAGACATTCCTTTACAATTTTGCCTTGTCCAACCCAAATTAGAAAGATTTGAGTTTTTTTTAATTCACTTTACCCTCTTTAAAGTCAGAGTTTTCCTTCAACAAAAGCCTGCCTTTACCTGGCTGGACCTCAAACAAAGGATTTCCTAGGACCCTTTTCAAATGCTAAAGTTGTGGTGCAGTTAGCTGATAAGAAAAGCAGTTTGCCCTTTCGGACTACAGAATGACCAAATATCTTTTCAAACTAGGCTTTTTTAAAGTAACTCAGGATTATTACCTTTATTTATTAATTTTGCTGAGACCTGTGGTTTTATTAGAAAAAAGTTTTTAGAAATTATCTCTGTTGCCAAGTGATTCTGATCCTTTCCTCCTTTAGCTAAAGGAACTTGATTAATATACTGCTCATTTGCATCTGTTTAGAAGCCTGAGTCTTCGAACCTTTGTCTTAGAACCCGGTAAATTTGACTTTGCACTTTCCTAATGAAATCTGAACTCCTGATTTTTCTTTTCCTACCTGTTCTGTTTGAAATTCACCATGCCAAGATAATTCTGGTAGAATTACGCTTTGTGGTGAACTGCCTGTTTTAGATAGAGGAGATTTCCCAACTTACAAAAAGCATGTCAGTGAGAGGTTGGGGGTGGGGTTACAGCCTTCACGGCTTCAGAAATCCTTCCCTAAAGTCAGACCCAGCTGCCAGCTACCAATCTCTGTGGTGAGGTTTTGCTGGGTTGAAATTCTCCCCTTCCTCCCCCACCTCAGACTGCGCCTCAGGTTACAAAGCCTATTGTTTTGTATTTGTTTCAAAGGAGAGGAAATCTCTGAGCTTTTAAATTGGTATCTCCCTGGTCAGCTCCTGCCTGTTCCTGCTTTGTGCTGAAGCCTGTGGCTTTGTTTCCTGTGTTTGTGAAATTGCTTTCTCCCCAGAACTACAAGTTTGGAAAGGTAGAACAGCTAAAAATCATACTCTGACCGACCATGTGTTCAATAGTTTGTCTGCCTCAGTTTCCCTCATCCTGATATTTTTCCAATCTTAGTCTCAGGTGGCTTTTGAGACCTTACTTCCTCCCCTGTCAATCAACGACATTAAGAGTTGAACAGGGTTCAGAGGAACCAATCACTCCACCCCCAGCAGAGGAAGACTTATTGTCTCCGGCCAAAAAGACCAGTAAACTTCCTTGGACTCCATCACCACCAAGCCTTCTTTTGTTCTTTCCCTCGCGTGAGGGGATGTGCCCTGCCCCAGCTGTGTGAAATAAAGGGTTGAAAGCCACAAGGGCACCAGAATAAAGCTTCCTCAAACCCGTGAGAAGCCTCAAGATAGGAAGATAGAGGAAAGACAGAAGTTCTGTATGCAGCGAGGGGGATGGCGGAGCCAAATTAGAGATATGAGGTGGCAGGAATGAGTCAGAAATCTAGGTCTTATTAATTATCAAGGAGCCACAGCAAAAACTCCGATCAGTGGACTACTCAGAAGGCTTATGCCCATCCAATGATCCAATTTTAATACCACACAGGTTGGAGACATGATAGAGAAAAGAAAGTGCCTGGCTGGTCCCAGGTGGGAGAGGTAGATAAGGAAAGGAATCAAAGATGGAGCTTGGCCAGAGGCTCCAGCAAGGACAGGCATCAGTGATAGCTGAGATCCAAGTGAGGAAGAGAGGGAAGAGAGGAGGAGCTTGCTGTGGCCTGGTATTTAATCTCTTTGATATGCAAATATACACAATACATAGGGATGATTATCATTCATTAATGACAAGCTATAGGTGTGGTTTCTCTTAGCCAGGTGAGCACAAAGAAACCTGTTTTCCAGCCTAACCTGGAGGAAGCTGGGGTCAAGGGTCAGAGGCTTTTCCAGCCATGTGCAAGACTGAACATGCTCAAGACTGAGCATGCTCTTTTCTAAGCCACTCTGTACATGCTAACTGTTTCCCTTGCCCATAGCTAGGGGTGGACTGCTACACTTAAGAACTTTTGGCCTCAAATTGGAATTTTTAATCTTTTTACTATAGATAAATTGGAAGCCTTTCTAGAAAACAGAAATAGGAAAAATGGTTAGTTAGAATATTTTGGCTGCTGGAAAGAAGTGGCAACTGGAGAAAATAAACAGGAAAAGAATGTCCTTTATCCAATAAAGGGCTGTTGGCACCTTCTTCTAGTGATGATGGAATCTGTAGAAAGACAGGATAAAGGGAAGACTGAGGAGAGGAAATCTGCCCCAATTTCTACTTTCCCTATAATAAATAAAACTCAGTTAAATGCTCAAGGAAACCTAACTAGCAACAAAGAAGTTCCCCTACAGGACTCTAATATTGTAGGAGATATGAGATTCTACCTCACCAGAGGCATGGAGATTTTTTCAAAGAGATCAGAAAATTATAGTAAGTTCCAAGAGACTGCACAAGAGAAAGATGAGACCCCCTATGAGAATTTATTTATATACATATGAACTAAAAGATAAAGAAGGAACACCAAATCTGACCAAAAGACCAAAACAGGTTTAGCTCATGTCTAACAGATGCCCTGAGATAAAATATCTACAAAGTAAATGTGCTGTTTTTACTGTTGAAAAAAGGAACATATGGCCAAAGAATGTAGGAAGAAAAAAAATAGATCTTTTAGAAAGAAATTATGGGAACAAGTAAGCAATGAGATAGGATGGGAGTCAGACTAGATATGAAAAATGGACTGCTTAAAATAGGGAAATTGCTTTAGCATGATGGTGTAGGTAAGAGATAAAGAATGTGTGATCTATAACTTCTACATAGATCCTTGCCTCTGCCTTACCCATTCATTCTTCTCCCTTACTTAATGTTATTCTATGGCTTAACTGATACTGGAACATCACTGTCAAGTCTATGCTGTGGTTTTGTGGTCAGTCTCTCTTCTACCTAATCTAAATGCCCTGTCCACTAAGTTGCTGATATCAAAAGTATTACATATGAGAACTGATGCGGGAAACAACTGGCCAACCATCACCAATGAAGCAACCACTGAAGACAAGGAAGACAAGGAAGACAAGGAATTTTGAACCCAATGATAAAAGGCAAAAATAGTTATCAGGAGTCTAGGTAAGTGATGAAAGGAAGCACTTTCTTTCTAAAAAGTATTATCACTAAACCTGCCTGGCAGTTCATGCCAGAGGTCATTATGGTGCACAGGCACTTGCAGACACAATAAAGTGGGCATGAACTTCAGTAGTTTCTATTATAGTTGGCATCCTCTAGCATATTTTTATTTCAATTTTACAAAATAATTTACAAATGAATTTATAAATTTGCTATAAATAATACATTTGAAATGTTTTTTAGTCAAAGAAGTCAAAACTTAAAGCTGAAATTTGTTTGGATATACATGTAGATAGACTGGAAGTCATTGGTTATAAAAACTATTGAAACTAAGCATATAGAAGAAGGTAAGAGAAGTGAGAAAGTTTGAAAGTTAGAGTGCCAATAGGAAGTTTGAATGTAAAGGGAAATTTGCAAGTATTTTTGATCTGGTTATTGCACTTGAGACTATTCACATTTTAGTTTAAGTTTATGACAAAACAAAATATCTCTGAAAAGAGGAATAATATAGAAATTTAACATACTGGAGGATCACTTTTTTAATCCCTCACTCTCATGACATGCTTAGAACATAATTTGGCAGTGGAGATGTTAGAGCACTGTATTTAATGATCTAACTTGTACACTTTCTATGTAATGTGGATAAAAATCTCTTAACAAAAAGTCAACTAGGAGAAAATGAATCCAAGCAAAAAGAAAATAGGTTTATTGCAAGAGGACTGGTCTCACAATATAGTCAGACTTCTGGTCAAGACCAAAAGACCCCAAAGACTGAGAGACCTTCCTATATACCCCAAAGAATATCACAATTTATATACCAAGTTAAAAATAATCCAAAACCATGTTAAAAATAGAACAGGACATACTTCTCATTGGTAGAAGAAGTCACTTGATGATGACTTAGAAGTCATTTGAGAGACAAGGAGGGAGCTGGGAAGCCTAGACTAGTGATGCAAAAGATAAGAGCGGGTGGTATTGGGTGGTCCCAGGCTTTGAACCCCAGGCCAGGTCTAGTGATGTATACTGGATCAGAAGTTTAAGACTATGATTATTGCTGATGGTGTATAATAGAGAAAATTTGTAGGGTTAGGCTGACACTGAGGTCTATGCTAACAATCATTAAATATATCTTAATTTAGTCATCTTACTTAATTTAACCTTAATACATATAGTAAGATAATCACAAAAGGCCTATTAAAATCATGACTCATACTATTTTAGGATCACAATTATGCTAACATCAAAATTTAATTCTCATATAAGGGGGTAGGGAATTTTTCACTCACATTATATGATACCAAATATCCTAAGATTATGAATTCAAAACAATAAATTTTATCAAATTAAACAGTGAAAAATATATTAAATCTATGGCTGTATTAAGTACTATCTTAATGGATGTGAGGGAGAAAAAAATGCGAGTAACTAATGCCCTGGAAAAGTTTAAAATTTAGCTTATATCTATCACAATTGCAAAATTTTGGTGAATAAATTCAAATTTAAATGTCAGCTCAATATAAAAGAAGATGGTGAAAGAAACTGTAATCTTATACATTGAATTTTATAGATGACTTCTATAGGAATTCAGACATGGGGAGCTAGTGTGATACAGGAGAGAAATATTAATTCCAAGCAACTAAGTTTATATATTCTTTCTATTCTCTGCTACCTTTGTGACATTGATCAAGTCACTTAATTTTCCAGTCTTATGACCTTAATTTTCGAACAATTTTAATTACATTTTCTCCAGTGACATGCAAAAACAGTTTCCAACATTTTATTTATTTATTTTTTATTTATTTATTTTTAAACCCTTACCTTCCATCTTGGAGTCAATACTGTGTATTGGCTCCAAGGCAGAAGAGTGGTAAGGGCTAGGCAATGGGGGTCAAGTGACTTGCCCAGGGTCACACAGCTGGGAAGTGTCTGAGTCCAGATTTGAACCCAGGACCTCCCGTCTCTAGGTCTGGCTCTCAATCCACTGAGCTACCCACCTGCCCCCAGTTTCCAACATTTTAAAAAGAATTTTTAGCCTTGGAGTTTCTCCCTCTCTCTTTTGCTGAGATGTTAACCAATCAGGTATGGATTTTACATGTGTAATCATTTAATATATGTTTTCCATATTAATACTTTTGTGGAAGAAATTTAAAAAAAAATAAGTAAGAAAGAGAAAAGAGCCTGCTTTTGTCTGGATCTAAATTATATCAGATTTTTCTTTGGAAACAGATGGCATTTTTGATCATGAGTTCTTTGGAAGAACTTTGAATCATATGGCTGAAAATAGCTAACTTGTTTACACGTGATTTTTGTACAGTATTCCTGTCACTGTTTAAAATGTCTTGTTGGTTTGAGGTATCACCTCACACCTAGCAGATTATTCAACATGACAGCAAAGGAAAGTAATGAATGCTGGAGGGGATGTGGTAAAGTAGGGACATTAATGCATTGCTGGTGGAGTTGTGAATTGATACAACCATTCTGGAGGGCAATTTGGAACTATGCCCAAAGGGCGATAAAAGACTGCTCTTTGATCCAGCCATAGCACTGCTGGGTTTGTACCCCAAAGAGATAATATGGAAAAAGACTTGTATAAGAATATTCATAGCTGCGCTCTTTGTGGTGGCCAAAAATTGGAAAATGAGGGGATGCCCTTCAATTGGGGAATGGCTGAACAAATTGTGGTATATGTTGGTGATGGAATACTATTGTGCTAAAAGGAATAATAAAGTGGAGGAATTCCATGGAAACTAGAACAACCTCCAGGAAGTGATGCAGAGCGAGAGGAGCAGAACCAGGAGAACATTGTACACTGTGGTACAATCGAAGATAATGGACTTCTCCATTAGTGTCAATGCAATGTCCCTGAACAATCTACAGGGATCTAAAACACACTATCCCCAAGCAGAGGATAAACTGTGGGAGTAAAAACAACGAGGAAAAGCAACTTCCTGACTACAGAGGTTGAGGGGACATGATGGAGGAGAGACGCTAAAGGAGCGCCCTAATGCAAATACCAACAACAAGGAAATGGGTTCAGAGCAAGGACACATGTGATCCCCAGACGAATCATGCATCAGCTAGGGAAGGGGTGGGGGGAGGTTGAGGGGGGAAGGAAAAGAAAACGATCTGTTTCCAATGAACAATGTATGAAAATGACCAAATAAAATAATGTTTAAAAAAATAAAATAAAATGTCTTGTTGGTTCTGCTTACTTCATTCAATTTGTTCATGTGTCTTTCTAGGTTTTTCTGAGATCCCCCTCCAAGTTATTACTTAAAGCACAATAGAATTCAATTATAGTCAAGTAATTTAATTAATATTATATCAGCCATTCCCTGATTGATGGGTATTCCATCACTTTCCAATTCCTTGCCTCCACCAAAAAGGCTAACTTAATACATTTGTATACATAGTTCTTTTTATTTTATTTTATTTTGGGGGGATACAAAACTAGTCATCTCATTGCTTGAGATACATATATATTCTTTTATATACCTGTGAACATAGGTCCAAATTGTTCTCCAGAACTGTTTAATTATTTCACAATGCCCTCAACAGTGCATTAGTGTCTTAATTTTCCCACATCTACTCCCAAGTTTTGTCATTTTCCTTTTCTTTCATGACAGTTAATCTGATGGCACCTCAGAGTTGTTTTAATCCATATTTTTCTTATTTAAAGGGATTTGGGGCATTTTGGCATAATTATGGGTAACTTAAATCATTTAGTCTGAGAAGAGCCTTTTAATATCTCTCCTTTGACCATTTATCTTGCATTCTTATACATTTGATTCATTCCTCTATGTATTTATGAACTGAGGTCTTTAGTAGAGACATATTGCAATTTTTTTCACCATTATGATTGCTGTGAACTACTCTACATCCTTTTTCTCCCTGTTAAGCTCCTGACTACTACATCTCCCAATTTGCCCTCTTTTCTATTAGTCCCACCCTCTTTTCTTTCCCCCTTCCCCTTCTAAGTTCCTGTAGATTTTTATACCCAATTGATTATATATGTTCTTCCCTTAATGAACCAATTCTGATAAGAGTACTTTTGTGTACTTTCTTCCATCTACCCCCATCAACCCCTCCATTGTAAAATCTCTTACACATCTCTTTTATGTAAGATATTTTACCCCATTCTATTTTCTCTTCCCCTTCTCCTAATTCATCCCTCTTTCTCATGGCTTTATTTTATTTTTTATAGATATCATCCCATCATATTCAAATCACACCCTTGCCCTCTCTATATATCTATATGATTTTATCTGTCTTAATAATAATAAAATGTTTTGGAGTTACAAAAATCATCTTCCCCTGTAGATATGTAAATCATTTAACATTATTGAATTCCTTTAAAAAAATTACTTCCATTTTAGAATCAGTACTATGTATTGGTTCTAAGGCAAAAGAAAGGTTAAGGGTAGGGGAAGTGGGTTTTAGTGGCATGACCAGACTCACACACCCACCAAGTGTCACCCTTCTCTAGACCTGGCTCTTTATCCACTGAACTACCTAGCTTTTCCTTGAATGACTTTTAATTTCTCTTTTATATTTTTGTGTTTCTCATGAGTCTTTTATTTCAAGGTCACATTTTCCATTGAAATTTGGTCTTTTCATCATGAATGTTTGAAAAATTTCTATTTCATTGAATATCCATTTTCAGTTTTTCTGGGCAAGTGATTCCTGGTTGAAGTTTTAACTCCTTTGACTTCTGAACTCCTTTGACCTCTGAATATCAAATTCTAGGCTTTCAGATCCTCTCAAATAGAAGCTGATGAATGTTGTGTTATTCTGACTGACTCCAGGATATTTGAATTGTTTCTTTTTTGGCTGCTTGTTAGAGACCAGGTGGGTCTGTGTATCTTCTCCACTGTATTAACTGTGCCTCCCTCTGAGGGTAATTTTTTTTTTAAATATTATTTTATTTGGTCGTTTTCATACATTATTCATTGGAAACAAAGATCGTTTTCTTTTCCTCCCCTCCCCTTCCCCCCCCCCCCGCCTTTCCCTCTCCCATAGCCGACGCATGATTCCACTGGTTATCACATGTGTTCTTGACTCGAACCCATTTCCCTGTTGTTGGAGTTTGCATTATAGTGTTCATTTAGAGTCTCTCCTCAGTCTTATCTCCTCCAACCCTGTAGTCAAGCAGTTGCTTTTCAGCGGTGTTTTTACTCCCATAGTTTATCCTCTGCTTGTGGATAGTGTTTCTTAGATCCCTGCAGATTGTTCAGAGACATTACATTGACACTAATGGAGAAGTCCATCACCTTCGATTGTACCACAATGTATCAGTCTCTGTGTATAATGTTTTCCTGGTTCTGCTCCTTTCGCTCTGCATCACTTCCTGGAGGTTGTTCCAGTCTCCATGGAATTTCTCCACTTTATTATTCCTTTTAGCACAATAGTATTCCATCACCAACATATACCACAATTTGTTCAGCCATTCCCCAATTGAAGGGCATCCCCTTATTTTCCAATTTTTGGCCACCACAAAGAGCGCAGCTATGAATATTTTTGTACAAGTCTTTTTGTCCATTATCTCTTTGGGGTACAAGCCCAGCAGTGCTATGGCTGGATCAAAGGGCAGACAGTCTTTTATCGCCCTTTGGACATAGTTCCAAATTGCTGAGGGTAATTTTTTAACCAGTTCTAGACCCATCTTATAATATATCAGTTTGCAGAAATTTATAAAAGACACATTAAAGTCTTCAAAGTACTTTACATACATCATCTTATTGAAGGAAAAAAGGTAAAGAATGAAGGAAGTTAAAAAGAAATAAATAGATATTATGAAAGCTATAAGTAGCCAAAAGTCATAGAAAAAAAAATCACTTTTAAACTATCTAGTTATTTCTTCCTCTATAAGTCATTAGTATGAGAAATCCAGCTAGGAATATACATTTGAATGAACAATCCAATTCAAATACCATCTCAATATTGGAAGTATGAACTAAGCATGAGAATATGTTAAACTTGTACATTAGCAAATAGCAAATGATTTCATCTAATAGTATGCTTTATTCATTAATGGGTTCAACAAACTAAAAGTTTCTGCAAAGTAGATACTTTGGCCTGCTTTTCAGTTTCTGGAGCCCAGAAATAAAATTGATAATTCTGTCATTAGACTTGAAGAGAGCTAACTTCTAAGTGCTAACTGTGAAAAAAATCCAAGAAAGTTTCAGAGGAAGACAAATGAAGGCAAGGGATTTCATTCAGAAAATTTTCAAAGAATACACTTTCCTGAATACCCCTTCAAAATTTACTTAGTTTGGGGGCATGTGTATGTGTTTGTGTGTTTTTATGTGTGAGCACACATGTGAAGAGAAAGAGAAACAGAAAAGTACCTAATTATATTGATGATACATACCCACTCATATTGTTATCCACTCATGAACACCCACCCACCCCTACTATATATGCCCTTGCTAAGCTACCCGGTATTCATGGTGCTTTAAAATACATTCATTTGAAAATGATAAAAAAAAATCCTATATAAGCTATGAGAAATGATCACACATGAGGACACATCAGTGAATGGAATGGGAATAAAATGTCATTCCGAAAGGTAGGAAATTTGCTTTTAAAAACTGTCTAAACAAAAAAGGAAATAACTTCATATTCAGAGCTGATACTAAGCTTTACTGACTTTTTCTCTAGATCACACATCCTTCCATTCTCCTTCCTCATGTGGCTACCGAGTGGGATAAGATGCTTGTGTGTTTCTTAAAAATAAACATTTGGCCTGTGCCTCCAATGTCCTCCTGAGCATGGGGGGTGCGGGGTGCTGGTGGACCCAATTGGAAAAGGGATAACATTTTTGGCATTTCCCTTTTCCACACTAGTGCATCTTAACTTTAAACTAAAGACTCGAGGACCAGCCTGGGAAAGACAGTGATAAAGACAAAAAAACCCGATTCAAGGGAAGCAAACAACTCAGTTGCTTCCTTATCTCTTAAGAATGTTAAAGTAACTCTTTTCTCTGTGCCTCACCATACCCTAAACTTAACTCAAGCATTCAGATTGTAAATCTCAGCTCAAAATGGGAGCCTGACAGGAGGGGGAGGGAGGGAGAAGTCTTATGTTAGAAACCTATAAAATGTGTGTTTTTGCACCTAAGCATTGCATTTGCTATTAGGGCATGCACCTTTCTCATGAGGAAAAGAATAAACTACTGTCTCTTTACTCTTGTCTTTCAGACTCCAGGTTTTGTTCGTTTAAGTGAGTGGGGAACTCATGCTGGCTTTTATCACATCCGCTACCTTTCCAGTTGGGTTCTTTTCAATGATCATCAGGACTATTGCAAGAACCTCTTTATTTGTCTCCATATTTTTTCTCCTTTCAATTTCATCCTATACACACATCTTCCAAAATTGATATTCCTATAGACGCAGGTATGACCCCATTACTGCCCATATTAAGAAGTTTCTGGAGCTTCCTCTTCACATTAGAATGAAGTTCATTCTTCTCACTTTGGCTTTTAAAACTCTTCTCTATCTGATTCTAGACATCTTTCCACAGGCTTTTTTGGTCATTATTTCCTTTCATTCAATCTACCATCTAACTAAAGTGGCTTGTTTGTTGTTCTTTGCATGTACTATTCTATCTTTGGAAAATTAATATTGAATTACAATAATTTTCATATGAGATTTTTCTTAAACCTCCAGTTTAGAAGGTCAACTACCTTCCAAATTAAAGTAATTTACTCCAACATCTCCAGGCATCTCACTGTGCTGGCTTTTGATGGAGTCAGGGTAAAGATCTGTTCTTTAGCTATTAATAAGAACTCTTTTAGGTAATGAAGTCAATCAGTTCTAACTGCCATGGTGGTCCAGCTACATGATGAGGAAGAAATGATATGTTGGCATCCCCCTGAGAATCTTTTCTTCCTGTGATGAAGTGGTGAGAAAGGAGCTGAGGGCTCTGAGGATATTTTCTCTATGTTTTTGTTTTTGTTTTTTGTTTTTTGTTTTTTTTCAATATGAAGCTTCTTGGGATGTTCTGGGGGAGGACTAGATGATGATGTCCCAAGGAGTACATAAGACATGTGGTAGAGGAAGTTGAAAGGATTATTGACAAAATTAAGTGTTTTGTTTTGACCTTTTTTTGAAGGTCAGAAGATTATTATTATTTCACTAGCACTTAAAGGATCCACATAGACAATACTTCATTCTTCCATCAAGTATCTGGGGTGGCAGATTAAACTCTGGCTCCATCACCACTTGATTTGTATTGTAAGAACAGCACACAAAGGTAAGGATGGAACATTGGAAGAGGACATGAGGTAGCAGAGGATCATGGGAAAAGAACAGGGACCTGGGAGAGGTCCCAGAAGAAGTCTGGGCTTTTGAGATTGGACCTCAAGGTGAAAGGAAGCGTTTTATCTTGCTAGAGATTTGGCAAGAGCCCACTAAAGGATATCCAAGTAAACAGCCCTGAGACTTCTCCAGAAGAGTGTTTCTACATACTAATATCTCTAATATGATCAACAGAGAGATTGAGGTATCATCTAACCTGTGAGGGGCCTCGGACTCTCAGCCTGAGAACTGGACCCTCTCTCATCCTTATTGCACTTGCCCTTACTCTTACCATGTCCCCTTTCGTAGTTAATTTAGCTTAAAATAGTTGGGAGGTGAGGAGAAATTCTGATCTTACTCTGAAGCAGACAGAATGAAGGATGGATGGGATTTAGAAATTAGGGATGCCACTACCCTCAAACCAACCCCCCCACTTCCAAATATCATGAATCTATTAAACCTATTCAAACACAGTCAGGTTTTAAGAAGGGATTTATTCATAGGAGCTTTGAGGGAGCTATTCTCTGAGGTTACTGATCAGCCATCTCAGCCATCGCTAAGTGATGGTCAGGACCCCTCCCCCACTGAGTCAGTGGTCAGGAGGGAGGCTTGTCTTCCTGGTAGATTAGTGCTCGGGTATTTTGGGGGTACCCCTCCCATCATCCTAGAGGGAACACTTCCCTTCAACTCCCCATCACCTACTTACCACAGGGGAACCACATTTTCCTGAGTTACACCCTTTGTACCACAGCCCAGGAAAAGAATGAAAGAGCACTGTAGGAGTCACTCCACCTTTCCTCACTCATCTGCTGACAAATAGTAGCCTTCTTCTAGACTAACTAATATCATCCCCTAATAATCATTACAGTTTTGGCGAGCCAGGTACTGTATGTAGAAACTTTATTCAAACCAAAGATTAACATGGATTTGTGATAGAATCACAGCTTCCATTCACATTAAATATGAATCACCATACAGTTTCTGTGGGCAGAGAAAGCATTATATAAATTACCGACAAATTATTCTACATGCTTTGAACAGATTTATTCCATAAAGGAATTAATCTATTCAGATCCATTTGTAAGTTGTTTGCTATCTCGAATGGGAAATACTGTCCAGTGACATAAAGGGTACATAGATATGGCAAGTACCTAGTTCAAATAGGGAGAGGGGTCTAATTAATTTTTTGAAAAAATCTGTGGAGAAAAAAAAAGTCAGTTATAGTTATATATAGTTATATATATATAAAGATATAGTTATATCTTTTTGCTTTTTGAGGGTCAAAAAGAGAGGGTATTTCTCCTCCCATTTGACATTGACATTTACAAGACAGTATTGTTCTCCTAAAGCTAGTGTCATTTCCTTTAATCTTTTTTTCAGTTTTTCAGAAAAGAACTAAATAGCCTAGGACACAGATTAGTGGTTCCTAAATGTTCCAGAAAAAGTTACAATTTAAACCACACAAAAAGTATTTTACTTCAAGTGCATATGTCAATTATGAGCTATTCAAATTTGCTCAGTTGAAACATTCTAAAAGTAGATGGTCACGAGTATTTTATTCACATGGAAGAATGAGAAGGGAAGAGTGTTTAAAACTGAGAGCAATTATTAAACACATACATCATGAACTTTGTTTTATATAAAAATTAGAGGAACATAGTTTCTCTAATTTTTATTATTTAGAGGGTATTCAATGCTATAGGACCATCTCATCCTCCTGAAACATACATTTTCTTTTTTTCTTTTTTTAATTTTAAAACTTTATTTCAATTGCTTAGTGGCAAATAGCCTTGACAACTATGGATACCACTGGCCCAAAGTTTCATGAAATTACTGTTTGAGGTAATGTAAAATATATAACTATATATACACATATATAGATAGATAGATAGATAGATGGATGGATGGATAGATAGATATCTGGGAATGCTGGTAGGGAGATGATGAAAGGCCACTTGCCCCTTGAAGGTATTTTGCCAAGTCAAAAAGGGTCTTCTAAAAAATTAGGAACATCATATGACTTTTCTTTACAAGGCAACAGGAAGAGATTCTACTTCCCCCAGGCAATCATTATATGTAGCTTGGTAGTCTTCATGTGGATTAATCATGATCATAACGTTGGGCGCTTAGAGCCAGCAACTGCTCCCAGATCTGTTTTTGTGGGAACATAGGCATATGCCATGCTCAGATCCTCACACGTAATGGGTAGGTGGCAGTATTCCTCAATGTTTAGTGTGTCCCTAGCCAAAAGCATAATGCCCTTTTCTTCTTTATTGAGGAATTTCTGAACTTTCTTCACTCATCGCCCAATCTGCTTCTGCTTCACAGCTTTCTTGATGGATATGTATAGCTTCCGCATTGAGCGGCAGGAGGCCAGGTACTGCGCGCTTGGGTTCAGGTTCCCCAGTATCTCCTCCTACACGGGCTCAGGTTCCCCAGAAGTCTCCAGCGCTACCTCTGACTACTCCACTTCCCAGTTTACTTCAGTCATCTTGGATGCACTGAAGGCCACAGAGACCCTAAACTCAGGAAGCCCATGAGGTTTCAGAGTCTAACCAAGTATGGCTTCCCCAGGCACCCCAAGAACAACTTCCGGGTCGTTTCTGAAGCATTTTCTGAAAGCATTTTCACATGGGATCATTTGAGATAAATGTCTGAAGTACAAATTCAGAAATTTCTTTAGGGTTGATTTTTTATTTATTTTACTTTAAAACTTTATTTATGTAGAATATTTTCCCTTGGCTACATGAATCATGATCTTTCCCACCCCTCTTCCCTCTTCCTTCCCAAAGCTGAAAAGCAATTCGGCTGGGTTATGTATGTATCATTGTTCAAACCTTTTTTCCATATTATTCATATTTGCAATAGAGTGATCTTTTATAGCCAAAACCCCAATCATATACTCATCTAACCACGTGATTAATCATGTTTTTCTTCTGGTTTAGGGTTGATTTTTGATAAAGCAATGCAACTATATCCAATTAGACAAAATATAGAACAAACAAAATCACATAATCTGAGTCAAGGTTGAAAAAAGACCTTAGAATTAATTTATTGCAACCTGCACCAGAACAAAAATTTTCTTCCAAAACATCAATTAATCTATCATCCTTTACTAAGTGCTTGACATATGTCAGGTATTATTGTAGACTCCTGAGAGATAGGGCTAATTCAGCAAGAAGCCCTGACCAAAAGAAAGGAAGTGATATGTCAAGAAATTCAAAACACACCATCACCTTAATCATGCTCTGTTCTTAGAGACTAGAATCTCAAGCCCAAGAGAATTGGGAATAATAGGCCCAGGGCCTCCCAAAACCACCTCAAAAATGTTTCACCTACTTCTGGACCAATTCTCATAGCAATTACTGAGGAGAGAAATCATTGTGTAAAGTGGGTGTAATTTTCTCATTACAACTGCTGACTAACTGCCATCAATAAGGCATAGAAGTATCCACCAAACCATCAATCCTGTTACCTGGTCAGCTTGCTGAACTATCATCCAGGGAAGTAACTCCTATGTCAAAATGGTCATCTATCCTTACCAGCTGCCAACTCACTCCCTCACCTGCTAAGAAAACCAGGTAAATTGGTACAGCAGGTCATTTAGAGGCAGAGAGAGGACATGGTATGTGCCAGGCAAGTCAACCACAAAAATCACCTTGACCAAAACCTCTCATATAGTGATGAGACAGCTCAGAATATTAAATCCAATTACCTAGGGAATATTACAATTTCCAGCCCTGTTCCTGAATTCACTAGAAGCAATCCCTATGGTAGTGCAGCTTGGCATCTACTCCTGTAGTTTCTATAGCCACGGCTACTATAGAAAAATAAGTTTTTGCCACCAAAATCTTTGGCACAGTCACATAACTATATCAACTGTGGAAATAAAATTAATTAAGAAGCATTGCTATCTACTTTGCCTTGCGTTCTAAGGACCATGGATCTTTTCTATTTCCCTTGAAAATGAAAAGTCCCATATATAATATATCGCCAATTAAAATGTAAACTCTTTGAAAGTAGGTACTATCTTACTCTTTTATTTGTGTCCTAAGAGCTTTGCATATAATAAGCACTTAATTTAATTGCTCATTTCTTCTAAGAAAGAAATTAAATGATTCCTTTTCTCAAGACCAGGGAGACAAGTGTATCTATATAAGAAAATACAAAATAGATCCAAGATGATTTTAGGATAAAACATTATCAGCTAAATCCATTAGAAAAGGCCTTATGTAGAAGGAAGTACTTGAACTTAGGAAAAAAAGTACTGACAAAGAGATGGAAGTGAGGATGGAGAGCATTCTAGTCATGGTATATAGCTGAAAACATAGAAATAAGTGATAAGAGGAACATTTTGTACTGTTTAATTAGAGTATAGGGAGGTCAAAGGAGACATACATAATTTAGTGGGGTTGAATAAAAGGTTTAGAACTTAGACTGTTTCACTGTAGAGTTAAAGAGGAGCCAATAGAATGTATCAAGTATGGTAGTGATATAGTTAGACCTACAATTTAGAGAAATCAATAAAAAAAAAAAGATCAGCCTTTTCTTGAAAACTACCTCTGGAAATTTCCCCTATCGTTTTTCCAAAGCTCTAGGTTTTAGGAAATATTTTCTTATTTGTATTCAGCTAAAATCCACATCTGATATAACTCACCATTTCTCCCAATTCAACCTTTTGTCATCACATATAATAAGTCCCCCTGTCAGTTCTAGGAAGACCATTATCATGCCTTTGAACCCCCATCATTTCTTCTCCAAGCTAAACATAATTAATGCTTTTCTTTCTCACATGACATGATTTTCAGACTTCTTACCCTTTCTTCCTCCACTTTACTTGTGCTTCATATACCAGGATCAGTCAGACAATATTCAGTTAAACTACTCAAAAAAAAAATCATTTATCACTCCACAGCAACTGGATCCTTCAATTTCTTTACTTCTAATATAATGATCTTTGCATCAAAAAGGTAATTTGATATTTTGTTTTATATTATTCTTCTCTGGTGCAAGAGCAGAGGAGAAGAAATCCATTATAAAGGGATTTTTTTGGTTTTCTATATCCAGGAAAGAAATTTCACTAAATGGAAAGCAAGCTATCATCCACGTATTTCCTCAATTTACTGGAAAATATATTTTAAATTTAGCAGTATGTGGTCTAACTCTTTGATGGAGACCAGCTCCACAAACAGCTTGTGGGTTGCTGAACTAGGATAAGAAAAATGGCTCTGGGATTACAGGAGGGTCAAGCCAACAGAGACATGCAAAAACTCAATTGCTGAGCAGTGACAAAGTTTAATGATTTATGGGTACATACTTTATAGGGAAATGATGTAGGCCAGGGGATTAGGTAAACTTCTTGCAAAGACAATGGTTAGTAACAATTTACTAGATAGAGACAATAGACTTAGATTATCTCAGTGTCTCTAAACAGAATTTTCCATAGGTGATAATTCAATATGTCAATGTGTAACCATTTGGCTAAGTTTCTCATAGAATCCTTGGCACCAGTAATTTCTTGGAAGTACATTTAGTATTTGGGAAGGAATTGGATTAACTTCTTATCCTGGGGGGGGGGAATAATGGGGGGAGAGCTATGTGTCTGAATACTTCTAGGTTATGGCTGTGATTTTACTGGGGCCTATTCTCACTACTGGGGGCTACAATTCTTGAGTAAAGTTTTAAATAGCAAAGATGATAGAAATGACTATGAATTCAGCTGTATTGCCTAAAAAGTTACTAGTCACCATCCATTATGTTATTCTTAGCATATGATATATATTTGAGCAGAAAGTAATAGTTATTAACATAGTTCTGATTTTATGTATTTAGTTTTTTTTTTAATTTTTCAAAAAATTTGAAATTTTTATTAAGTAGTCTATCTGGTTAGGCAAGTGAAGACGTCATCAAATATTCACTAATATGATGACTTAAAAGGAGAAAATTTAGCTTGGAATAGGCACGATTTGTGATGTCAGTAGTAAAGGAAATTTCTTAGGAGAGGAACCTCCTTTTACCAATGTATCTTCTTTTCAATCTATACTCAATAGAGCTGTCTAGATCTTTGATGTCAGACCATGAAACATGGATTCCTTTATGTCTCAGATTGCCTTAGAAAACCAAAGATTAACATCATCTATGTTTTATTGTATTTCTATTTATTTTCTTAAATATTTCACAATTACATTGAATATGATTCTGGACTCATGAAGACTATAAATAATGAATTTGATACTTATGTCCTGAAGCACAGACATTGAAGAAAAAGCTAGAAAAGCAGGTTACAATCAGTTGGTCATTGGTCTTAAATGCCAAGAATGAATGCTTGTTCCATGACAAGATCTTTACTCATTACATCATTATACCTGAAACCAGGTTGAGGAGATAAAAATTAATTAATGGATCAATAACTATCAAACAAGTTACTATAATAGTACTATGCATACAAAGACAGAATTCAAAAGGTCTTTGCTTTAAGTAGGTGAGTAAGATGCTACTTCCTACTTGCAAAGTCTTTCTCTCAGTCTTCATGGAATGTAAATTCATTTGGAACATACACACATTTACACATATACATTTAGATGCTTCTCCATACTCACGTTTATATGCCTAATTGTGTTATCATAAACATATGGACATATATGTATACTATTGAAATTGAAGCATATAGTTACATATATCATACATATATGTATGTGAGTAATTTTGGGTTTCCATGTATATGTGTATATACATATATATATATATATATATATATACATACATACACAATATATCCAACAAAGGAATGTTCATTTCTTGAAGGCAATGAATATTCCATTTATTTCTGTGTATATGTATACAGATAATAATGTATATCATATATATTTTTATGGGGAGAATGATATAAAGGAGCATACTCAAAAGAAATATTTGACAAAATATCCTGAAATTCTCTCTCTGTTTCTCAATATTTATGAATGAATATTATTTATAAACCCTTATAATATACATGATTTTTATACACATATACATGTAAATATACTTTTATGTACATAAATATGTATTTCCATATAAATATACATATATGTGTGTATGTGTGTGTACCCAAAGTTTTGGAGGACAGGAAGGACAAATTTATTTAGAAGGTATTACCTAAAAAGGGCTTTGAATTAAATAAAATGTTTTTTTTGCTGAAATGCATTATTGTATCTCTATTAAATAATGGTTTAGACTATCATCTGTTATAGCATATATTACATATAAGAATAAATTGACTAATGCTGTTAATTAACTCTTCCTTTTAGTGATCTATAACTTTAATTATCAGATACTGTGGTATGATTTCTGATCATACGTCACCCCTCAGAGATCACTGATGGGCCTTTATTTGAGAGAGGACATATGTCTCCCTCTCCTGATGCAGGCTTGTCTATAATGTCTATGCATTCTCTACATATGCATATAAGCATACATACATAAAGTAAGTGACATTTTGTATTTGTGGAGAATCGAAGTTTTTCATCTGCATGATTTAACTAAGGTTTTCATCAATAAAGATTCATAGAAATAATAGAACCATTGAAGGGAATAACCATCCAGAATTGAAAACCAAGTATAATAATAATAATGCATATCTGAGTGTCTGTGGTTAGATTTGAACAAAAGTTTTCCTGTCTCCAGGGCCAACTTCTATCACAGGACCCCCAGCTGCCTCAGTGACCATCTAGTCCAACCCATAATTGTAATCCTCATTCTATCAGACATGACAAGACTTTTTTTGATTTTTTTACCTGTTAAAAGACTTGAAATCTCTTAAGACAGCATATATCGTGCTTTTGGATAACTCCGATCCTTAGGAATCTTTCCCTAATGTTTTAAATCTGCAGCTTTGTAGCTTCTACCCAGTACTTCGTGAGTCAAACAGAATAAATTTATATCTATTGTGACTAAATGAATGACATTAATATCAGGATTTATAAGATTGTGTAGTAGAGGTCAAATGTTTTAATACTCTTATTGTTGCTTTACACAGCATTTACCCAGGTAATAAATGGCCAAAGCATTAAGCTTTTCTGGGTTCTAGGCTTGACTCTGATGTCAATTGGCTTCATTTTTTTGGCCTCTCAGAGTTAGTTTCCTCAGGTTTGTGTTGATGTGATTGAAAAAAGAGTAACACTAAATTGACATGTTGTAGTCTTTTCTAGCCTAGAATTTTGGTTCTAGCCTACAGTGTGCTATGCTTTGTTATTCTATACAAGAACAGAGATAATAAATATCTGCTTGATTTTACTCTACAAAAACATTTTCTTTTAGAGATATTTGTATGCTTTTGGTTGTCAAAAAAGATGAAAATAATTCCATCCATTTATGTTTTTCATTTTTTAGCTCCCATTCATTAAACTGAGAGATACATTTATTATGTTAATCTTGTTATTCTAATTTGTATCCCTGAAAAATTCCTTCTTTTTACTTTCTAGCTAAGTCTTTGTTTCATTTTCTATTTCTGTCTTCACTTACATTTTATTTTATAAGCTAATTCAATTCCTTTTAAGAATAGTCAGTAAAAGAAAACCCTTTAAGCTATATTAAAAAACAAATTGTTTATACATTTTAGATTATATATGCATTGATATGATATATATATGCATATATTCATGAAATATGAATTTAAAAATAGCCATGCTTTGTATGTTATAACCAATACCCAACATCCCATCAAATTCTAAAAACTTAGGTAAAGATCTCCAAAAGAACTCCCTTACCCTTTTTAATTGCAAAATAAACACCATGGTTCTCCACTCTCTCTGACATATGATATTTGGTATTTATTCTTGTGCTGGTATTTACTCTATTGAGAGAGAGAAAAGTAGTTGGCAGAAGTTGTCTTTCTTCACTTGTTTTCTTGCTTAACCTTTAACTAACTGAGGCATAAGTTGGAAAGGTTAGTTCCTAGAAAAAGGAGAATAAACATGTCCCTGACTGTGGAGAGTATATCGTGCTTCCATTTTTTCATATCAAAGCATTCACTTTATAGAGCAGGCCCTTAAACACTTTGATGATGGAGGTCTATCTAACATAACTTTATTGGACACAAACTCTGTCCAGTGTCTTACACATAATAGACGTCCAATAAATGAGCTTTAAGACTCCATGATATCTACACTGACATCTAATAACTAACTTATTTTAAAATTGCACAAGTAAACCATGTTTGGAACTTTCAGCAACAATGGGAATAATGAAAATCTGAGTAAAAGCTCAGTTCTTATCCCCTTCACCTAAACAAAGATGAGAAACAGCAACATATGAAACACACAAAAATAATCAAAATCACAAACCTAGGACAGTATAGAACATGACCAGAAGCATATGGATATGCTAGTCAGAGGACATACCAGGGAGATCTGAAGACAGAAGAATCTAATGGTCATATCTTGCATTAACTAACATTAACAATACTCAGAAATATCTTAGCTATAATTCAGAACTTCCAGGTCAGGAAAAATATTGTTATAAGCAGCCCAGAAGGAAGAGATCAGGTACCAACAGTCAGAATTATATAATATTATGTGGTAATTAATTATCTTTAAGGAAAGGCAGTCTTGAATTTTATTAACAATAACTGAATTTTGAAAATTGAATTTTATTAAAATAAAAAAGAGAAAGAATTCTTACCAATAATAACTATCTTACAAACCTAAGTACAATTTTTATTGGAGGGAAGAGTTATAGATAATGATTCTTTAATAGAAGAGAGGTCAGTAAATGGTGGCAGACATATCAAATATGATTCCCTACCTGTTTTTGAAAGGCCTAATAAACTAAAACTGTTTTTATACATTTAAATAAAATATTATTTTATTTTAACAGTAAAAAATAAATTTTGTCTGGCAGAATATATAAAAACAAATGGTAAGTTAGATTTGGCCTCAGGTAGTTGTTTGTTGACCCCTAGAATAGAGCATACTCAAGCATTTCTGTTGAGAAAACTAGACTTGGTTAGAATCTTGAAATGTAAACCTAAGTAATAAGAGAAACAAAGACACTTACATATCTGTTCAATCTGATGGGGACAAAAAAGAAAAAAAATTTAATCCTTCTGTGTAAGAAAAGTCAATTATCCTTTGTGGATTTCACTATTGATATATGTCAAAGAGAAAATAAAGAAAAATATAGGTCATGAATATGTTTTTATTCTATTTATTGTTATGATTGATTTATTTTTAAGTAACAAAGGATATGGAAGAAAAGTGAAATACCTAAGATAGTATTATATCTAATAAGTTCAATGAGTCAGATGAATATATACATTAAAAGATTAATTGCATGAAATTCACTCATTTTAGATGAGCAAAAGAAAGCTGAATAAACACAAAATTTCACCCAAATAAAAACATAAAAAGTGTGGTATAGAAATGAGTTTAAAATGAACAGTTTATTAGAAGTTTATGAAATTAGAAGCACACAAATACCCCCAATTCTCCCAATTATGCTAGAAATTATTCTTATTCTAAGAAAATGACTAAAATATTCATATTATTACCTTAAAGTGATCCATAGTTTTTCTAAAATATCTCTCATATGTGCCAAAATAGTTCTAACTACACTTTTTCTAGAAGAAAAGAATGGGAAGCAATATAAATTACAAACACTTGAAGAATGACTAAATGTGTTATAGTATATGGATATAATACAATACTGTTTTGCTATAAGAAATTTTGAAAATATTGAGTGAACAAAGAGAAGTTAAATAAAGTATAAAAATGATATAAGCAAAAATCAAAATAAAAATATTTACTCAAAACAATATGTGCCAATTATTGTGATAAACAAATGCAATAGTCCTTGCTATAGAAGAACACAAAATTCTAAATGCTGAAATGGCTTTCCTCATATTGAACCCAAAATCTTCCTCACTTTCATAGACTTTTCTCAGTTCTTCTGTCTGAGGGTCAAGCATATATTTGAATCTACCTAATGACAGTCCTTTAGACACTTAATGAAAGATTATTTTTTCTTCCTAAACAAACTAAGTTCATCGATTCATAGATTTAGTGTTGAATCTAGTCAACTTTCTTACAAAATCATAGATTATGAAAAAGAGGTAAAAATTACATTGTCCACCTAATTCAAGAATTATTAATCTTTGTGTCTTGTGTGTCTTGGTCACTTTTGAAAACCCAGTAATGCCTATGATTCTTTTCTCTTAATATTTTTTATTCATGAAATAAAATATTTACTTTGTGTAGCAATATTCTATAATGAAGGTTAAGAATGGCATATCTACCCTCCCCATACCTCTTACCACCCTGGAGATTACCAGTGTTACATTAATATAGCTTTTGTTCATTGAATTGCATTGTTTCTCCTATAGATCCAATAATATCCACTGGTCAAAACAAATAACATAAAGGATTGTCAGAATGTCATTAAAGAGGTCTTGGTTACTCTTTAAAAAAGTTTGAGTGACCATCATACCTATCTGGTACTGAACTTACAGAAATCCATCATGTCCCTGATCATAGATCTACCCATGTGTAAGAGAAAACCACAATAGGTATTATAATTGCTCTTAACTGAGCTGTCATCTCTAAAGATGGTGATAACTGTGATGATAATGTGGATGATAACAGCTAATGTTTATATAGCACTTACGAACACTGTGCCAAATGCTTTACAAATGTCTCATTCATAACTCTGGGAAGTAGGGACTTTTATTATCCCCATTCTTATTGATGAGGAAACTGAGGCAATGAAGGTTAAATTACTTGCCTAAGATCATGCAGTTAGTAAGTACGTGAGAGATCAGATTTGAACTCGGTGGACTCCAGGCCTGGTACTCTCTCCACCATGTCTCCTAGCTTCCCTTATACTGGTATTTACCTTCCTATTTGAGGCCAGGATAAGGATGATATCTCCATAAATCTTTTTGTTGCCATCAACACTAAGCCCCTGAACCAAAACAAAATTGGCCCAGATTGTTTTCTTTAGTAGTACTTTACATAGGTAGATGCCCTCAAGACCTACGGTAGAAAGAATGAAAATATTAAGGATACTAAGGAGGAATATATCAAGAGGACCTTGATATCATCTACACTGCTCAAAGAAAGAAGACCTCAAGTGGAAGATTAGTTGATTATCTCATAAAAGAAATATTAAAGTGAAAACTCTGAAATATGATAGCTAAATTATAGAGTTCCCAGGTCAAGGAGGAATTATTGGGAGCATCCAAAAATAAATAATTCAAATATCATGGAACCAGTCAGGATGATACAAGATTCAGCAGGTTTTACATTAAAGGATTAGTCAGCCTGAAATAGGGTATTCCAGAGAGCAAATAAACTAGGAGATAGCCAAGAATCACCTACCCATCAAAAGTAAGTATAATCCTTCATGGGAAAAATAATCATTCAACCAAATAGAGGATTTTCAAGAATTCTTGATGAAAAGATGAGAGCTGAATATAAAATTTGACTCTCAAATACAAGACTCAAAAGAAACTATAAGAAGCTAAACAAACAAAAAATTGTAAGAGGCTCAATAGGCTTAAACTGTTTACATCCCTACATGGGAAGATGAGACTTGTAACTGCTAAAAACTTTCATAATTTATTCAGTTAGAAAGAATATACATAGGAGGCAAGAGTGTGAATTGAATATGATGAGATGATCTCTTTTAAAAATTAGATTAAGATGTGAGAAAGAGGAATGCACTTGGAGAAGGGTTAAAGGAGAGGGAGAAGTATGTATATTATCTCACATAAAAGAAGTGGAAAAGAGCTTTTTCCATGAAAGGGGAAAATGGGAGAGGTGGGAAGATCACCTTACTCTCATCAGAATTGATTCAAAGATAAAAAACATGTACACTCAATTGGTTGGGTAAAGAAATCTATATTACCCCTGTGAAAGGGAAAATTATGAGACTGGCCATAAAATAATAATTTTATTAAATTAAAAGTAGTAGTGGGAAAAGATGGAAAAATAGGATATATGTACTTTCCTTTCTGCTCCATTTAGCTTGCTATTCTGTAGTCACCCTTAGGGCCCACCAGCCATGCTCACAGGGAAGTCCAGCTAGCAACAAACACAGAAGAGAAGAGAGTGAAATCCACTCTTGCCTCAGTTTTATTGAGATTTTTTCTCTGCCTACTAACTCTCACACATCACATCTCAGGAGCCAGTTGTGGCTTTCTATTTCGCTTGGGCCACCCAGCAGAGAGCAGTCCAAGGATCAGTACAAGGGATATCACCCTGCCCCCTATCTCTTGATCTTTTGACTCTATTGCTGCCTTTCTTCGGCTGCCATTCTGTCCTCACGACCCAATTTACTCAATTTCTTTCACACAATTCTTGCCTCACTGTCTAGTTCAGTCTCACGTCAGGAAATTGATAGGAGATGATATTATCTGCATGACCCCAGAAAGGGGCGAGGGTAAATCTCCTTTGAACACCCTATAGGAAAATTGGAGGCAAATGGAATAAGAAAAGGGGGTGAGACTGAGAGAAGGAAAGTCAAATTAATGAGGCAGTGGTCAGAATCAAAACACTTTGGAAGATGGACAGGGTGAATGAGAAAGAAGAGAATAAATGAGGAAAAATAAGATAGTAATCCACTGTGATCCTAATGGTGACAAAAATTACAAAATGTTTTCCTAATAAAAGTCTCATTTCTCAGCTACATAAAGAAATGTGTCAAATGTATAAGAATACTAGTTATTGCCCAGTTGATAGGCAAAAGATATAAACAGGCATTTTTCAGATGAAGTAATCAAAGCTACCTATAGTGAAGTGAAAAATCATCTAAATTACTATTAATTGGAGAAATACACATTAAAACAACTTAGAGGATTAACTCACCCAATGAATAATAAAAATGAGGGTTGAAAAGCACAGGCTAGAGCATAGAGATCAGTCCAATAAAATTCCTAATATTTATACAGCACTAGACATTTTGCTTTGCAAAGTGCTTTATATCTGTTAACTTATTTGGAGAAATGCAAATCAAATTCATTAGTGTAAGTTGGAGGAAATCAAGGTTAGAGGACTGTTATTCTTAATAACAATCTGGGTATTTCAGTGGATTGTAATATCAATATGAGGAGTAGCAAAAATGCTAACATTATGCTGGGCTAAATTAAAAGATATATAGCTTTGAGGAATAGAAATAGGACAGAATGATTTATTCTATTCATATAATACATTTAATTTTGGAGTTTAAGAAGGACAAGCTGGGAATTTTTCAGAAAAGAAAAATGATGGTCCTTATGTTCATATCTTCTAAGGATTGGTTAAGGAAATCGGTCAGGTTTAACCCAGAGAAGAGAAGTCTCGGGGCAGGAGTTGTTGAGGGAAAGTGATATAGCAGTCTTTCTCTTTTGAGGTTACAACAATCCTACCTTTTCATTGTATTATGAACAGGGCCTGAGGCTTCTCTGTGTAAGAGGGACGCATAAATACCCAGGAAAGACACCAGAATCCTTGTGCCACCCTAGCATCTTAAAGATACTTGCCTCTTGCCCCATGTACCTCTTGGCAGACCAGGCTCTGGCCCAGACTGAGTTAAAATCTGGCCAGTAAGAATGACCCAGAAACATTACATTATTGAGAATATAAATTAAATTTGTGATCCAAGAAAAGCAAAATCAATGATATGAGACAGCTAGGTGACCACAAACTGGGACAACCACTGACTAGGTAAAGAGGCTTGGGATGGGAAACTTCTAGCCACATGTGGCTAGTACCTTTTATTTCTCTGATTCGATTTTTTATTATTCAACAAATAATTATAAATTAAGTTAGTCTTATGCTTTTAATCTTAACAATAATAAAATGCAAAACTACAATGAATTGCTATGTTATTAAGGAAAATTTAGTCTTGATGATGGAAAAAAGTAAAAATTAGTGCCCTCCTAGAGTATAAGAAGAGGCTAGATTAGTTGATGACTGGTGCATTATAGAGAGAATTGGGATTTTCTTATGCATAGGCTGAAATAGATTGCTACTCCTGTCTCTTCTACCTCAGAAATTTGATGATTCTATGAGATGTCACCAAACTAGAACTGATGAAAAGTCAATCAAATACAATAGCAACTCTTTTACCTCTCTGCTTTATATCTCTTTCATAAGGAAGATATTTCAAAAGGGGAAAGAAATAATATATTTTCATGTTTAGAAGATATTGGAGAAAATTTTCAGGAGCAAAACGTGACAAAAACAGACCATTTTCACAGCAGCCTAGCTGACCAGCTTACAAGTGAAATTAATATTAGTTCATATTCACAACCTATTTTCTGCATCTGATATTGAAAAGGTTACTTTCAACTAGCTCAGCCTTAGAGAAAATGTTATTTTCAGATAACAACACAGTAGATAAAACTTTATATTCTGCCATTATTCCTCACCCATTTTTGCAACTTCTCTTTTCATTCTTGATAAGGAAAGCTCATTTTCTCTAAGTCTTGGGAAGATTTTTTTTGGCAATAGGTCTGCCTCTAAAAATTCTTTTCATCTGAGAAAGTAAGATTTAAAAAACCAAATAACAACTACCTTCAATTCTTGAAAAGTTTCTTTTTTGGTTGAAGATTACTACTGGGAAAAATATTTACTGAATCTGTCTGATCAATCAGAAGCTAAAACATGCTGATCCTCTTTTGCATTGAATGTTATTTCTGCTAAGTTATTTTTCTTTTGTTTTTTTTCTGCATTTATCACTGCAAAAATATTGTGGAGTTCAACTAAAGCTTTATTTTATGTCAAGTATTAAATTATATATTTCAGCACATATATGTATAAAATACATATATTTCCATGCATATACAATATTAATTTGCATAGACACATAGAGATAAAGAGAGATAAACAATGAAGATAGATGATAGATATAGATATAAGATACCATTTTGTGATGAAAAATAGCTCCACCTACCTTCCTGGCATCCACCATGGCCTGGTGTTCTCTGACTACATCCTAAATGACTGTCTTCACTGTAGACTTGGTATCTGGCTTCATCCTAAATGTCTCCAGCTCCCTAATGTTAGCTGTCAGCTTGCAATGCCAGTAGGGAGGGCTGAGCTAAGAGGGTATAGCAATGGTGAACCAGGAAGTATGTGGCCCATTCTTTTCTGTGTTTGGTGCTGGCTGGACTTCTCTGTGAACTTGGCTAGGGGACCTAAATGGTAGCCACAGAATAGCAAGCTAAATGAAGTAGTAAGGAAAGAAATCTCTCTCCTTATTTTTTCCCTGACTCCTTTCTGATTTAGTAAAATCATTTTATTTATGGCCAGCCTCACAATTTTCTCTTTTACTCCAAGTTACAGTAAAAAAAGTATTAGTTTGGAATCAAAGAACCTAAACTGAAATTGAAGCTCTGAAATTATTGTCTACATAACCTTTGGCCATTCACTTAACCTTTATGGTGAAGTTCACTTATCTATATAATATTTGTGAACTAGATGGCCTCTATGTATTTTTCATGCTCTAAATCTTTGATCTTAGGTATTTACTACTCTACGATGACATATATGAAAATTGATATAATAGAAAACTTTAGAGAATTTAGAAGACCAAAAGTTTATTAGCTGATATCCCTACTGCTACTAAGACCCTATAAAGTCCTAGCCAAAGAAGAAGGGAAGTCACCTAGTGCTTTCTTTTATCTTTTTTTCCTTTGTGAGTCAGTCATTCCACTGGTCTTCCTCACAAAATTTCAGCTCCATCCATGACCTCAGCTGAATTTGTTTTCTATCTTTCCAGCTATACACTGTGCCATGAAACCAAATCCGTAGGGATGAAAATCCTACTTAAACTCATTTCATCAATGATTCCAAATTCCCTTTCTATCATTCTTCCTTTACTCAATGATTTAGAATCTCTATTTGTCAAACTACATTCTAAGTGCCCCAGAGCCCAGTCTCTTTTTCCCATTCCATTTACTGCTCCCTCAAAAGGTTCCACTCCAAAGGTAAAAATATTGCTCTCATTTTAAACCTTTTCCATCCCCATTTCTCCCATCATTTTGTGCTCCCTGAGATTTAGTTCCCTCTTTGTTACACGGCCTATATTGCTGTCTTCTCCTGAACTCATCACTTGTTCATTCATTCTCCTGACTCATTTCTTTCTTAAGATTGAGGAGTTAGAATGTCTTTTGTTCCCCATTGCCACTCCACTATCATTTGGTAAGCTCTCCTTTGAAGTTCACTCATTCAATATTTGGCACACCATCAAGATTCTGATAGCTATTATCTACAGATCTGTCTGACTTCTCTCAGTCTTCTTTGCAGGATATTTATCCATGCCATGCCCATTAATACTGAACATCACCTGAGCCTCTATCTTGCACCCACTATATTATTTCACTTGGTGATTTCATCATGTTCCATGTACTTGATTATGTAAGTAGCTGGGATAAAGTGATGAACTTGAAACTGAATGATGTGAAACACTCTAACATAAATTGATTAAAATAAAAACATTAACTGTTTACATAAATAATTTAAAATGGATCTTTCAAAACTCCTTTGAGATAGTTATTACCCTGATATCTAAACTAGAATGTACATATATATGTGTGTGTGCACAGATTTAAATATATATCTGTATCAGTCTATATACATACATATATCTAAATACATTTATACATGTTGAATATTAGTTTGAAAATATTGGCTGAAATATCAGAAAAGTGGTAACAGCATATTAAAATATTACATATTGTTTTCAGCTTGAACTTATGCCAGGAATGCATATTTGGTTTGATAAAAGTACAAATATAATTATTCATGATAGGAAAATTCTAAAAACCTTTTCAACTAATTCAAAGGTAAACTAAGAATGTCCGTTGTTCTGTTATTTAAAGTGGTTCAAGTTTTGCTAGCTATAAAAATAATAGTAAAAGAAGGCATTTTATTGAAAGGCAAAGAGAAAACAGAAATATTGTTTTTTGGAAGAGAGGATAAAGTTTTACTTTCCAAATCCTAGAATTAAGTAAAAGTAACTAAAATAATGATTATACCAAAATACTAGTAAATAAAATTAATCTACAAAAATACTTAACCTTTTAATATATTACCAATAAAAATTCAGCAGGAAGACTAGAAAAAGACATTCCACTCAAAATAAATGCAATATGTAAAAATATTTGGGAATCCAGCTAAGACAGATATAGAAATTATATGAATATAACTACAAAACACACTTAAAAGATATCAATAGACCTAATTAAATAACAAAGTTTAGTCTATCCTGTGTTATGAATAAAAAAAGTGTCTGGTCATAGTTATAAGTTTTTATTAAAGAGAGAGAGACAGACAGACAGACAGAATTTCCCTTGAGCAAAGATTAACCTGAATAGAACAGATTCTTCATTTGGTTGGCTAAGGCTTTTTACTTACTGCAGCTGCCATATCTCAATTGCAGAAGTGAAGAGAGAGTTTCCCTCCCAGGATCACATTTTTAAAATCCCCTTAGCTCCTTCCTCCATAGTGGCTAGGGATAGCAGGACATTAGATATAACACCATTGGGACACAATGCAGGATGGAGATATTTTCCTTCACATGCCCGACAGAATAAAAATGGCAATGATACTTTATTTAATTTTCATATTTTATTTGAAAAAAAATTGACTTGTTAGGAAAAAACATTCATATTATGTTAGAAAAATTCAATAATTTTGTCTGGAAGGATTTTTTTAATATAGGAATAAAAAAAGTCATAATGTAGCAGATTTCAACCCATTTTACAAAGCAATAACTTGAAACAATAAGGTGATGATTTTTAAAAAAATAGAAGAAAAATATTGCTTTCACAAAATCCAGAACTTAAAGAGCATGGTAACCTAGTGTTCAAAAAAGCAAAGGACATCAATTATTGGAAACAGAACTTACTATTTCACTGAACCTGTTAGAATATCTAAAAAGTAAACTGACAGAAATATTGTTTTGACAAAAATTTCACATGACAAAATGCTACCAAATTAAATATAAAATAAATGTTGGTAGTCATATTATACCCAAATTAGAGCATCAGTTAGGTCACAAATTGCAAAATTATGTTAGGAGAATAATTTGGAGAGAATGAAAAAAGTGTCACAGGAGAGAAAAGGACAAATTTAGGTATACACAATTTTAAAAGTTGTGGGAAAATCAAGTCAATGAAATTACAATTAGAAAGGAAAAACTTTAACTGGGGAAAATCCTGAAAGTAAAATTCCAATATTCAAGTTATTGACTTGATAAAATGTGTAAAAGAGGAACATTTCCCTAATAGATGAATAACCAATATGAGAAGTTAGTTATAAAATAAAAAGCTTTCAGGAATTGTGTATAATTAGATAGAGGTCTAGAAAATGAATTCTCTTTTTTGTTATTTATTTATTTTCTTATTACAATGTAATGAAGTTGATATTCATCCCAGTGAAGTGGTGGACATTTTTTCTATTCCTGTATTTTATTTTTCAATCCATTGATTCATTTGAAACTATAGGAATACTAACTTTCTATAATACCAAGTTTCTGATTTAATTCAAATGAATTCTGAGGATATCAGACTAGATATATATAGAGAGATAGACAAAGATACTATATGCTAGATACTATCTAGTGTATATCTATATGGCCTAGATACTATGTAGTATTTGGTATATATCTATCAAATTCCATATGTCTATGTAATCTGTGCTTTCTCATGCTTTATATGTGATTATTTTCTTCAACTGCATTTTAATTCACTAAGCCCATTTTATGTCCCAAAATAATTGGACAGAGAAGAATCACTCAAATAATTTTTGGTGACAGTATGCAGTGGGCTACTGGAAATGTTGCTTTGCAATTTGAAGCATCTTGAGTACAGCCATGAACAATTGTATTCATGCCAAATACTATGTCATGTTATCTTGAGGCAGGTTTTATTAGCTAGCATATATTTAATACCATCCATCTTGAAATGAGCATCAGAACCACATGGAGGTCCTTTGAGGGCTTAACTCAGGATACATATCCTCGATTTTATGAATCCTGACTCTTTGAAAACAAAATTCATAGAATTTATAAACGTTTGAAGCAGGATAACAAAAGTAGACATTTGGGAAACTGTTTAGAGTAATGTCCTAAACTGAAAGGGACCAGAATATGAACAGGGGAGACAGGTGATGAATTTTTCCAGAAATTAAAAAAAAATCATCTTTCAATTGTTTATTTATTTGGAATATAGGGTGACAGTAAGTGAACTCTAAAAAAGCAAATTCCGTGTGTGGCTATATTTTCTACTAAACTAATATGAAAATAAGTAATAGAAACTGACTTGGTAAAAGGAAATAATACAAATGCTTGAGCAAAGGCTCATTAACGTTTTCTCCCATTTTGCATATTCCCTGGATCCTTCATTTTAAATGTAATCAAATAACTTAATCTCCTGCCACAGGACTATCAGAAAGTATATACAATAGAACTTGTAGTTCTAAGCCTTTTGAGGTACTCAATGGATATTTGAATTGTATAGAATCAAATGGTGTCTGGGAGAAGGCCTATTTTGAGGCTATAAGTTGAATTTGAAAACTGGCATAGATTTAGATTTCCTCTGAAGTGAGTCCTCTATCTGTCAATCCATACTTCTTCATTTTAATAATATTGATCACACTCTATGTATAATGCCAGTAATTATGGTGGTGTAGTGAATATAATGCTTCTCCTATATCAAGGAATAATTTAGTTAAAATATAACTTTAGATACTTAAAAGCTATGTGATGTCATTAAATCACTTGAGCTCTGTTTTCCTGTTTTCTCATGTATAAAGTGAGAATAATAAAACCACCTGCCTCCCAGGATTATTATAAGGATCAAATGAGATAATAATTTATCATAGTGACTGATAAATAGTAATATACACTATATACATGTTAGCCAATTATAACTATTATAATTTTCCTTTGGCAGTTTTTTAGTCATTCTTAACATGTCACATGGTTTCAATAGCCCAAGAGACTGGGTGTTATACCTTAAGGAATATTCTCACTTCTCTCATTTTGTATTGACCTCACACAGAAACCTAGAAGAATATCATGGTAACTTGATGGAAGTTTGATAAAATGGGTTGAGATTCAGTCTTTAAGTTAGAACAACTTGAGTTTATTTACTTTTATTTTTACTTTTATAATTTTATTGTATTTTATTTTTACCAATTACATGTAATAACAAATTTCAAAGTTTTCCTAAATTATATGATCAAACTCATTTCTCTCCCTCCCTTCCTTTACCCTTACCAGTGCTGGCAGGTGATTCAATCTGGGTTTTACATGTAATATTATACTAAACATATGTCCATATTGTTCATTTTTGTAAGTGAGTAATCCTAGAAATCAAAAATTCCAAAACATAAACCCAAATAAACAAATGAAAAATACTATGCTTTCATCTGCATTCAGCCTCCAACAATTCTTTCTCTGGAGGTAGATGGCATTCTTTGTCATGAGTTCCTGAGAGTTGTCTTGGATCATTGCATTGCTGATAGTAGCTAAGTCCTGTGGAAAGGAAAACTATACCAAATTCTGAACTTTCTGCTACTGAGTTGGAACAAACAACAGTGGGAATATTAGAAAGAAAATATATTGACAAGACTGATAGTTGGTGGTGGCAAGGGCAACTGGGAGTGGCAGTTGGTCTTGTGATGAGTACTTCCTGCCTGGCCATGGAAGTGGAAGGATCTCTCTCCCAGTCTCTGCATAGAAGTGCCTCTATTTTCCTGATTTTCCCAACTGTGTTCTCTTTCTGGATTCCTGTGATCATGTCATTGACAAAAGGACTTAAAAGAAGCAGTTTGAACAGTAAGGCCTGTCTTTAGGGGCATCATCCTGAAGAGAAAGGCCTACCAGCTCCAAAGGTCAGAACTTTCTTCCTTTCACTGCCAACTGCTAAAAGTTTTGAAATTAAGAAAGCTAGCACAGATATAGCAGAGCCAGGAATAAGAGAAACCTTCCATCAGCCTGTGAGGCCTGGCCTCAGCTTAAAAGCTGAGAGAGACTGAAACTTCATTTAGGGACATCCCTCTTCCCTTTTCCCTGATACCCTCCCAATCCAACTTGTTATTAAAATTTTCTATATTGGATATTGCAGTCAGATAAGAGGACTAACATTTCAGGGGACATAGAGGCAGCTGAACCTCAGGACAGCCATTTAACTACAAACTGTCCTTATTGGACCCCTTCTGGGCAACTAAGTCTGGGGGAAGGCTTTTCCCTCAGGAGGGTCCATGCTTACCTGCTCTGGGGTATCTGCAAATCCCCTTAGGCTATCATAAATGGCTCTTTTCTCAGAATCCCCATTTTTCAAAAATAGCCTCTTGGCAGGAGGTATCTCTCTCCTTTTACCTCACCAGCAGCCACATTCCCTCTCTCCCTTCAACTCATACATTCCCTATTATAAAACCTTCAATATCCCCTGTTCTTCAATCCTACCCATTTTCCCTATAAATATTATAGTATAGTAATAGTCTCTCGGTAACTGAGGATGACGATTGTCTTTGTGTGTTTTCATCTATGATAGATGAGTGTGCACAAAGACACTTGTGCGTGAAGGAGATTTAAGTGGAAAAGTCGTTGCACAGAGACAGTCCCACTCTCTCGGCTTTGGAAGCCTGGGTCCAGTGGCACAAAACATTGTTACACCTGGAGACTTCCTCAGCTGCATTGGATGGCCATGTTGTCTTTTGTCCTCCAACATGCCCTAAGCACTCCACAGTGCTTTGCTGTGTCGCCTTCTCAGCCGTTGAACCTTCTTATTGGTTTCTTCTGTTTGGCCGAAGCAGTCTTCACATGCTGGGTGAGCAAGGCCTGGTTCACCAGGGGTCTACGACTCGATGGCTACCCCCACAAGGTTTAGCCAGCCTGTTGAAGCTGTTGCCCGGGGTGTGGCTGCTGCCGCATGCTAGCAACTACTAGGAGCCACAAATGAGAGCTGGGTGTCAGGTGAGGGTCAGAGGTTGGAGAGCTGCCCTAGAAGGGCACGACAAGCCCTCCATACCAGAGATACTACCCCTCCCTGAACACCCCATACACCCCCTATAAATATTATAGTACTAATTGATCATTCCTCAATATTGCTGTTAATGTGTACAATGTTTTCTTGGCTCTGCCTATTTCACTCTGCATAAGTTCATGAAAGTCTTTCCAGATCTTTCTAAAATTGTCCCATTAATCATTCCTTACAGCACAGTAGTATTCCATAACTATCAAATACCAAAATTTTTCAACCATTCCCCAATTAATGGAGATCCCTTTAATGTTCAGTTCTTTGCTAACACAAAATGACCAACTATAAATATTTTTATGCAATTAGGTCCTTTTCTCCATTTTAAAAAATCTCTCTGTGATACAGACCTAGTAGTGGTATTATAGGATCAAAGGGTATGCATTATTTTATAGCACTTGGGGAACAATTTCAAATTGCCCTCTAGAATGGTTAGATCAATACATAACTACAGCAAGAAATGGATTAGTGTCTCAATTTTGCCACAGGCTTTCCAGCGTTTATCATTTTCCTTAATTGTTATACTGGACAATCTGTTAGATATGAAGTGGTGCCTCAGAGTTGTTTTAATTTGTATTTCTGTAATCAAAAGGGATTTAGACCATTTTAAATGATTATTAACATCTTTGATTTCTTCATCTGAAAAATGCTTATTCATATCCTTTGACCATTTGCCAATAGGGCAATGACTTGTATTCTTTTAAATTTTATTCAGATTTTTGTATATTTGATAAATGAGACTTTTATCTGAGAAAGTTTTTTAAAGACTTTTCCCAGTTTGTTGTTTCCCTTCTAATCCTAATTATGTTGGTTTTATTTATATAAAACCTTTTTATTTAACATAGTCAAAATTATTCATTTTACATCTTATAATGTTCTCTATTTCTTGTTTGATCATAAATTATTCCCTTCTCCCTACATATGAAAGGTAAACTATTCTATGTTCCTCTAATTTATTTAAAATATCACCCCTTATGTTTAAATTATATATGTATTTTGACTTTATCTTGGTATAGAGTGTAAGATATTGATCTATAACTAATTTTTGCCTATTGTTCATTTTCTCAGTATTATTTTTGTCAAATAGTGAGTTCTTATCCCAAAAGCTAGGATCTTTGTTTTTATTAACATGAAATAACTGAAGTCATTTACCTCTAACCTATTCCACTGTTCTATAATTCTATTTCTTAGCCAGTACCAAACTGTTTCAATGATTACTGTTTTATAGTACAGTTTAAGATCTGGTACTGCTAGGCTGCCATCCATCATTAATTCCCTTGATATTCTTGAATTATGTTATTATTTTATAGTTCTGTAAAATAGGGTTGTTTTTTTGTTTTTTTTTTTTGGTAAATCCATTGGTATGGCACTGAATAAGTAAATTAATTTAGGTCAAATTGTCATTTTCATTATATTATTATATTAGTTTAGTCTACCCAGGTACAATGAATGTTTATTTCCAGTTGTTTAGATCTACCTTTACTTGTATGTTTTGCCATTATGTTGATATAATTTCTGTGTTTGTCTTGGCAAGTATTTTATATTGTCCAGAGTCATTTTAAGTGGAATTTCTCTTTCTAATTGTTTCAACTATTTTTTAGTTGGTTCTCTAAAGATCTCTAAATATACCAACATATTCTCCACAAAGAGTGACAGTTCAGTTTACTCATAGACTACTTTTACTCCTTAAATTTCTTCTTTAATTGCTAAAACTAATGTTTCTAGTACAATATTAAATAGTAGTAGTGATAATGTGAATCCTTATTTCACCCCTGACCCTATTGTCAAGGCTTCTAACTTAGCCTTATTATAGATGATACTTGATTTTAGAAATATATTGCTTATTATTTTAAGGAAAGGCCCTTTTATTCCTATGTTTTCTAGTGTTTTTAATAGGAATGTGTATTGTATTTTGTTGAAGATTTTTTCTCAACTTATTGAGATAATCATGTGATTTCTGTTAGTTTGGTTATTAGTTTAGTAAATTATGCTGATAGCTTTCCTGATATTAAACCACCCTTGAATTCCTGATATAAATCCCACCTGGTCATAGTGAAAAATCTTTGTGAGGTACTACTGTAGTCTCTTCACTAGAATTTTATTTAAGATTTTTGTATCAATATTCATTAAGGAAATGGGCCTGTAATTTTCTTTCTTTGTTTTTTGGTCATCATGGCTTAGATATCAGCACTACATTTGTGTCATAGAAATAATTGTTCTCCCTCTACACATAGCATACCTTCAAGTCCACATAGAGTTATTCTATATAAACTATGAAAGAAATGAAGATTTCTATGTGTAGCCTTTACTAATTCATAAGTGTAATCCATTATCAGGTTGAGATTTGCAGTGTTGAAGAATTAAATAACATTAGCTGATAGTGACCAGAAACAGAAAATATCTCTCTTCAACCTCTTCTATGCCTTTCACAAGTCAAGAATAGTTTGAATTGGGAATGCAAGAATGAAGGGGAGAGAAAATCCTTTTTCTGTGAACTAAGGAAATGAATATCCCTCAAGTCAACAAGAATTCATGAAATTCCTATTATGTGCCATATATAACATATTAAGTTCTGGGAATAGAAATATAAATTAAAAGAAAGAAAATCCCTGCTTTCCAATGGAAGAAGACAACATATAAAAGGAAACTGAAAAATAGGATGGGAAGGAGAGAAGACAAGTGTATGGCATCTGAAGTTGAATCCAAAGATGATTGAAGCAATGAAAGTATGAACACAACTGGCCTGAATGCTCCCATATATAATAGGTCTGGATTTCTCTGTTACCTGATTTCCTAAAATGAAGGCATTCCTTATCTTCTGCATTCGTTACCATGTGGGTGAGAGTATCCTCTTTTGATGAGTTTAATAGGCATTACAGATTGTATCTTTAAATACTGCCAGACTGAGACAAAGGCACTTTCCTAAATACTCTTTCCTGTGTTATTGTTCCCTGTTGCATAAAGAAAATGAATTTCCCATGCAATTCATTTACAGAACTGAGTAAGGAAGAATACTATTCCCTCTCTTTTACCACAGTTCTAAGAAATCAGTTTGCATCAGAATAATGACCACGATCATATATAAAGCCATGGAAATCTTTCTTTGTCACTCATTAGACATTTTTAGAAGGAATATAATACATCTATAAACCTAAAATTACTTAAAGTGAAAGTGACCAGTTCATCAAGCTTTAAACATTTTTAAGCAACTTCTTGGTACCATATACTTTTCTACCTGCCTGGTATAGAAATACAAGCAAAAGTGTTTCTCTCCACACTGAGCTTCCACTTTAATGGGGGAGATAATACGAAAATCAATACAATTAAGGCAAATTAAATAAAAAAATAAATAGGAAGCAATTAAAATAGGGAAGGCAATGAAATTAAGTGTGTTAATTAAAGGTGTTAAGGAAAGCTTCCTATAGAAGGTCAAGTTTTAATAGATATATAAAGGAAATCAGAGCAGTGAATAGTTGAAGAGGAGAGGGATAACATTCCAGGAAAGGAAGACTATCCAAAAAATACCTAAAGATGTGATATGGTGTGTTTTGTTCATGGAATAAACAATAGGTCAGTATCACTAGATTGAAGAATAAGTGTTGGAGTAAAATGTAAAAAGACTGGAAATGTAGGAGGGGAGCAGGTTTTTCATACTGGAAATTAGAAGTCAATTTCATCCGCATGGTTTATTGATAAAAAGAAAAGAATGAAGGAGGGAATATGTTGAAAAAGGAATGAAACATATGGATTTGAAGGTCATATGCATAACATAAACTAGAGCAGATGCATAACTTTCTTCTTCACAAATGAGGAAAAGATATACTGTTTTTATTATGTTAATTAATAAAAAATATTCACAACTTCCACAGTGTGAGTTTTGTTCCCTCCTCCCTTAATTATATTAGTTAGTTAATGACAGCATCTCCAGAATCTCTCTGAATTTTTTAGTTAGGCAACAGCAGATTTATACTCAATGTTTAATCATCATCTCTCATATTTACATATGAGTACTGATTGAAAGTACATATTTTTTTTTTACCATTTTGCATTATAAAAATTCCTGTCTAGCTCTGGCATATTAGTATGCAACAAGAATATGTAAAGTTTCCTTCAACCCTAGGATAAGAAAATGTGTGGTCTGGAATTGGATCATGTGGATTTTTAAAAAATTGTAAAATACTTTAACCCTCCTGCCATGTCTGTGTGTGAATAAAAACACATAAATATTTATGTATAAAATATACATAAGCATACATATATGTTCATGCAAGTCTATGTATGATTCTATGTATGTGTTTATTCACATGCATGTACATATATGTATATTTATTGCATATGCTGCAACTATATAACTGCATATATTTATATATAATATTGTAAAAAATAAAATTAATTAGCAATAATAAAATATTATATTTTTAGAGATTTATTAATGATCATTAGAAATAAAGGAATAAAAGGGATACAAAATAAAAACTACATGCCCATGGCTAATCAACCTGTTCAAAACCTTGCTTACCACCACCATGCTCGCTGACAGGAAGCCAAAGAGAGTGAGGCCCAGAACTCCCATTTCCTAATATCCCCTGTTTACAGAAAGTACATAACAACAGGAAATCAGTGGGCTTCCTAGAAATATAGATTTTTTAGGGTAACTGATTTTCAATTATACATTCCTCCCTGAGATTCTGTGGAATATGATCTCTCCAATGGATCTTGTAAACATAACCAACTTTTCAATTAAATAATTTGGGGATAAAAGGGAAAAGAACGAAATCAATGATTGCTAGATGCATTGACAAAAACCAATTATGGGGCAGTCTCTTTTGGCATAAGAGTATACATACAAAACAAATGCATTCAACCCCACACAGTTCAAATCACCCTATCCCAAAGTTCACTCTGTATCTTCTGATGCAGTGTGTGGACTGTGCAGGCATCTTCATTGTGCCTTCTCCATACAGTTCATTTTCTGGATTCAGAGAGGTAGCATGTTTCTTATCCTAAAATTACTCTCAAAAGAATTTAAACTTTTCATTTTTTAATAGTAATAGATTCCCCACTGAACAGAATGTTGGAAAAACACAGGGATCACTTAGGGATGCATGACTGAGTTATGAGGTATATTAATCAATTAGCAAGAGAAATCAAAAACATCCAAAAATCCAAATAAAAGAGAAAAATAACTTCAGGATGAAATACAGACTGTCATAGCCTTATGTGTAAAAATTAGAAGTAAAGGAAACATAAACCTATAACAGATCCTTGAATCAGAGCCCAATTAAAGTAATACAAACAATTTTCATTTACCCAATCAGTAGCCAAGACTACAGAAAATTTGCCACACTATGAAAGACTGAAAAGGGAATAGATTTTAGCAGCAAATGGGAGCCAGAATGGAGCCAGAATAATCAATGTTCTGTACTTAATATAGACTGTGTGGTATAAGGAAGTCTTGCATTTAATACATGTTAAAAAGTCACAACCTCAAGTCTCACACATGATCCAGTACTTTTGTATGGCTTAGAAGTTCATCAATCCTACCTAGATTGGATTGGTCCTTTTGACCTTGTGCTCCTAAGCACTGTGCAGATTCTCATCAATCCATTGGGATTGGTAGGTCTCCTTGACCTTGTGCTTCTTGGCACTGTATAATGGTTCTTTTGTTCCCTTCTCCTGGAATCAGACACAATCATTAATCAAAGTCCCATCTTTTTTTAAACTATCAATGGTATCATTTTCATAATCTAAAGCTTTTTGGCTATACATTGACATTAGATCAAATATATTTTAAATTTATATTACTGCAAAATCAAAAAAGTTAAAGAAAAATTTTTTCAATACTGGTGACATGTGCTTCAAATACAAAAAAAGGAGAGAAAAAATAAAACAAATATATTGCACATGCAAGAAAAAGAATAATAAAATTTTTAAAAATCAAAAATATATTGCTTACAATCAATGACACACTTTGTGAGCTAAGAAAAAGTAGAATACAAAGATTTTTCATCCAAAAATGAGATCCATTTGCTTTTCAAATTTGGCCATGATCCACTGTGTAAGGGCAAATTATTTTCTACAAGGTAACAGGTTTTTTTTTTTTTTTAAGAACAGTAGTACAACAAGTAATGCACATTTAAGAAGTATCAAAATCCCCAAAGTTATAATAGCCCACTTAAAGACAACAAGAAAACAAACCCACTATCATTAGAATTCCCATAAGTCTACTGTGTGACATTGGAAAAAAAACACTTTAGAAGCTAATGAGTACTTGTCACAAGTTTTTCAGGTGTAGCAATTGTCCAACCTTGGCTGAGATAGTAAAAAAAAAATCTATTACTGCCATCTTTACAAAAATGTGGCAGAGGAGTCTATAAAAGATACAAACCTCTATACTGTTGATGATGGGTCTAAAAAACATCACCAAGAATCTAGATCATTCTGGTGGAAGGGCAGAGTAAGCTGAAGAGTTACAAATGGGAGATTCCTCCTCTTGGGAGCTATCCAGCGGTACTATGCCCTGGGAACAACTTCCCAACTCCTCTGGTATGAGACTATGATATGCCCCATCCATTCCCATTTTTACAAATGGTGAGATGGGGATATAATTGCACTTCACTTCAGCTACTAAAATGGACTCCTTACTTCGGGGTTACAAATAACTGAGAGGCAGGCAAGATGACCAGTCAGATGTATTAAAAAAAATCTAAAAATCATGTCTGAAGACCCTTTAACATCAATTTGAGATATTTAGCTCATTAAATTCTCCAAAAATTGTTCGTGGGCTATTACAATATTTTCAATAGTCATAGGGGAAAGGTAACAGAATATATCTAATAGTTAAAACCCAGTAGATTAAAATGATTTGTTGTAACAGAATAGTATTGAATACATTAAGATATGAATTCAAAACAAGAAAATCAAATCTTAAAGTAGAAAAATCAGCAAAATACAATAAGACACAGAGATTTTCATAAAGCAATGGAGTCTGAAGAGGCTTAAAAATTTCACCTCCAATCTCTGTAAAGTTCCTCCTCTATCTGTTTGGATTCCTTTGGTCACACAGCTGGGATCTCCCACAGTGAGGGGAAAATTCCTCACTGAGCATAGTGTGGTGGAATCCCAAACTGGATGAATTTTAGAGACTGGGCAGACCCAAATGGCAAAGGGTTGTAGGGAGATGAACTCAGGCAAAATAATCAAAAGGACCAATGTGCCCAGCAATGGTAGGATGAAAAAACATCCTAAAACTGGAAGCTGTTTGAAATAGGCAAGGTACTACTCTTTCATAGAGTGTGCCATGCTTGGAATTTTACTTCCTGTTTGGAAGAGTAACTTTCCTTCCCTTTCACCTAGAAGTAAAATCCTAGGGAGTAACTTGCTTCCTCTGCCACATGGATAGGGAGTTAGGAGGCTAATTGTTGCCTAAGAAAAAAACATGCCCTGGTTTTTACCAGCTGCTCAGAGAACAGCTCCAAGGACTCCCAGTTTGTGAGCTCTGAAGACATAGCAGCAGCTACCAGCAACTCAGCAGAATCAGCAACAGAAGTTGGGGCTAGGGCTGGGGTCAGAGTAAACAGTATCAGGAAAAGAAGCAGGCTGCTGGGAGTGAGCAGTAGCTTCAAAGAGCGGCAGCAGTGAGGAACTCTTGTTCAAGCGGATGGGTAAGATAAGCCGCTTATCCCTTCTCTGCCCAATCCCTCAAACCAAAACAGCCAGGCCATTAGGGTGGATGACCAGCAAAAAGTATGGACTACAGAAGTAAGGCAGCAGCTCCAAAGAGATTTTGGAGTTCTCTCAGAGTTTGCAAGGGTGGATGGGTGAGTGGGGAGCGGGGATGCAAAAATCTGTGGCAGGAGAAATGTGGTTTAAAAAAATTATCTAGTCTATCTTAAAAAATTGAGAATTCTTTACTCCATCTTCTGGTCACCAAAATGTAAAAATTAAAGTTAATCTCAATAATAAAAATATTATATTTTAAGAGATTTATTAATGTTCATTAGTAATAAAGGAATAAAAGGGATACAAAATAAAAACCACATGCCTGTGGCTAATCAGCCTGTTCAAAGTCTCATTTACTGCCACCAAACTCTCCAACAGGAAGCCAAAAAGAGCAAGGCTCAGAAATCCCACTTCCTAATATCCCCTGTCTAAGGGAAGTATGTAATGATAGGAAGTCAGTGGGCTCCTGGGAAATGTAGTTTTTTAGGGTAACAGATTTTCAGTTATACAATATACATATTTTATAGTTTCATAATCATTCTCTTTAGATAAATAACATAGTGTTTTTGAAAATATAATGAATTTGGTTTCAGAAGACCTGATTTAAAATTCTGGCTCCATCACTTACTAGATCTTAGACAAGTATATACCCTGTGAAGCTCAGTTTCTTCAAGTGTGAAATGGGTATAAAAATATTAGCCCAAACTACATGTAAATTCCATGTAGTGAAGATCAGGTAAGGTAACTCATATAGTAAAATAATGATACTGTATGAAGTGGAAATTTAAGGGAACATTGAAAATTTCAAGGTTTACCCTCTTTAGTCACTATTCAATAAACTGTGAAGCCATTTCAAATTAAATGCTTTACTGAGAGAGGGAGAGAGAGAAAAAGAGAGAGAGCGACAGAGAGAGACAGACAGACAGACAGACAGACAGACAGACAGAGAGACACAGAGACACAGAGAGAGACAGAGGGAGAGAGAAGAGAAGAGAAGAGAGGAGAAATGAGGAGAGGAGAAGAAAGAAGAGGAAAGGAGAAGAGAGGAAAGGGGAGGAAAGAGAAAGAATAGCCTCAAAATAAAAAGCTCAAAAAAGCAAAAATCCAAAAAGCCCCAGCTTACAGAAAAAAAAAACAACCCTCATTTATAGGAAATGAAAACCCTCTGACTAAATGACATCCTTCTGACATATTCACCCTGGTCATGTTCCAGCCTTCCTGAAGGAAGTTACCTCCAAATTAACCTTTTTTTTAGCAAATGGTAAAGGTTCAAAGCTAGGTTCTAATCTACATACAAACCCAGAACAGTTTGGTGTGCAATTTTGAGAGATTGCTTCACCCTGTTGCCTGTAGCACTCATTTAGACAAACACACACACACACTATGTATACCTATATATATATGTATACATACATATATATATAAATACATACATACAATACATAAACATGTGTGCACACATTTAAATACATCATATTCACACATATATAATATTTTACTTTCTACTTTAGTTCATATAAGGAACATTGATATAACTTCAAAAATGTGTGCAGAAAATAAAGAGGATATAGAAATAGGTCATAGTTCTAGCTCTAACAGTGGGCATAAGACACAAAAATAATTATTAGAATAAAAATGATCACATTAAGAGAAATATGAAAAATACAAACATAATAAGAATAATTTGAAAGTAATGACTTCTAAGTAAAGCAATAAAACTTCACGAAGGTAGCATTTTATTTGGGTTTGGAAGGATGGACAAAAGCTCAAAGGGCAGAAATTTTGGCATTACGACATGCATTAGAAAGGGGATAGTATCAGATATATTAAGGTGATAATTAGTAAATCATTTTAGCTAGAATACAGAGTCATGATGGTATTAAATATGGACTAAAACTGGAAAAGATAGAAATCAGAACATGAACTTCTGCATAAAGAATTTAGATTTTATTCTATTGTCAATGGGGAATCATTAATGTTTTAAAAAGCCAAGGAAGCAGAATTGTCAGGGTTGTTCATTAATGTTTTGGCCTCCCCAAATATGTATCCAAAAGCCTTGAAGGACAGGCAACTATGCTTCATCTCTTTTTATGACCATAGTTTAATATATGCTATATATATTTAGATGCCAATGAATATTAGTTAATAATGTTGATGATGAAGAAAGAGAATGTGGCCTTTTTCTGTTGTGTCAGTCTTTATCATACAGGTTATTGTTTACTTAGCTTGTGATTCTCAGTATGTTTTGTGACTTAATTGCTGACATCTGGACATAGAGAAATAGTAAATAGCTGTGATTGGAGAAAAAAAGGAGGAAAATATAAAATTAGACATTTTTCACTAAAGCATTACTCACTCCAAAGCGAAACGAGAGGAAAAATAACTTGTGAGTGGAATTTTTAGAATGCTAGAAAAGCAGATTTTTTCCAGTGCTGCTTTTAATTTTTTCTGCTCCCAATTGGTACTGAAACTGGCATAGGATGTTGCATCCCCAAATTATAGAAGTGCTTCAGGCCAAACTGTAAGCAAGGAAATTCCTTCTGTTTCGTTTTATTCTTGTTAAGGCTAAGGAAATGGTGGGCCTGGACTTCAAAGACTTAACAATAAGAAAGAACCTTGAGAAAATCATGCCCCCCTTCAATTCTCCCCTAGGTTTTGAAATTGGAGTATATATACATATTCTCCTTATATCCTGATATTGTCAGTTGTAATCTAGGACCTCTACTTGTCCCTTAAATTATGCCCAGCTAAACACTATGTCTTCTTTGAATTAAAGTAATCATTATTATAATTATATAAGGTGATGATATGTTGATGACTACTATTTCTCCTCCTTCTCTTTCTCCTCCTCCTTCTACTTTTTGTACATATGAGTTATCTTTTTAATCTCCTTGGGATACAGAATGACATTACTAGATCAACGAGTATGAACAGTTTTATAGCATTTTGAGAATGTTCTCCAGAATGGTTGCATCAGTTTACTATTCCACCAAGAGGTTCATTAATGAATCTATTTTCCTCATTTCCAACATTATTTCTGATAGATATGAGATGGTACCTGAGAGTTCATTTAATTAGCCTTTCTCTAATCAATACTGGCTTAGAGAATTTTTTTTTTCATATTACTGATAACTTTGATTTGCTTTCAGAAAAACCAGGGAGAACTTATATGAAGTGATACAAAATGAATTGAACAGAATCAGGGGAAAAATGCACACAGTAATAGCAATGATGTTTGATGATCAACTGTAAATTACTTAACTATTTTCAGCAATATAATGATCCAAAATAATTCCAAAGGATTTATGATGAAAAATCTTCTAGAGAAAGAACTTATAGTCTAAATGCACATTGAAGCATACTTTGTTTGTCTTTATTATGCTTATTTTGTTTTTTATCTGTTTTCTCTTTCAGTGGCAAATGTGGAAATGTTTTGCATATCATACATGAATAGTCTATTCACCATTGCTTGCATTCTCAGATAGGGGAAATGGGAGGAAGGGAGAAAGAAAATTTGAAATTCTACATTTTAAAAATTAATGTTGTAATTTTTGTTTAGTTGAGAAAAATAAAAATAAACATATTATAAAATATTTTTTTATCTCTGACATATTTTCTCTTTGACCTAGCATCTCTGGAATTTAGCTGAAATATTCCTAGGATTTTTCTTTTGGAGATTTATTTCAGGAAGTGATTGGTGAATTCCTTAAATTTCTATTTTATTCTCTGTCTCCAAAATATCAGGATAGTTTTCCACTACATTTCTTAAAATATGATCTCTAGGCTCCTTTTGTGATCATTGCTTTCCATTAGTGCAATAATTCTTAAAATATGTCTCCATGATCTATTTTTCCAGATCAATTATCTTTCCAATGTGATATTGCACACTTTTTTTTCATTCTTTTGACTTTGTCTTGAAGTCTAATGTAGTTATTAACTTCCTGTGGTCTCATTTTAATTTTTAAGGATTTTTCAAATCTGTGAATGTTTGTATCTTTTTTACCATTAGGCCACTCTTTAGTTTTAGGATTTTATTTTCTTTAATATTTATTTTTGTTTACCTCTTTTACTAAATCATCATTTCTCTTTTCCTAATTTTCTTACACAACATTTTTGCCAAATTTTCCCTTGACCAAAATTTCTTTCTTTACATCTTCTTGGAATTCTTGCTGACATTGTATCCAATCACCATTTTTTCTTGAGCCTTTGCTTATAATTATTTTTATATTGTTGTTGTTTTTTTCTCTGAGTTTATGTTTTATTGTTCTGTTCCAATCAAGTTCTTTTTTATTGTTGTTTCAGCCTTTTATTTAGCTATTTCTTCAGTTTTCACTTCATTTTAAAATGGAGCTCTACACTTATGTCACACAGCTTTAGGTTTTTTCTTGCTGATGTTGTGGGGTGTAGAGGTATACCCCTGGGGTTTGGGAAGGATACCTTTCACAAGAATTCAAAACTTTGAAGCTTAAAAAGCTTAAAAGCAAAGAGAGAGACTTATTAGTAATATTGAATTTCTGACCAGCAAGAGAGCATGATTGGAGGGGGGGAAGGGGGGCAGAGGAGAGTTGCACTCCGAATGCCTCAATTCTAGGGTTTTTATATTCTTTTCACCAGTGAGGGCTTGATTCAGGAACAAGGGGGTTGGAGGAAGGTTTGAGGATGAATGAATGGGATGTGTCTCCTTGTCCATCTCAATTAAATGGGCAATCAAAGAAGGCTAATCTTCTAGGTCAGGTGTTTTGGGTTGGGAGTCATGAGGGCCTAAGGAAGCAGAGGAATTTCCCTGATAATAATTTGCCTGAGTTTCTGGGGGTACAATGCCCATGCCATCTCCCCCTCTCCAAATATCTAAGGGAAAATGGGCAATGGTCTCTGTATTCTGTAACTTCTTTAGAGCTGAGAATGGTTGTAGAGCTGTCCCTGTCTATTGTCAGGAGAGAGAGGTATTGGCTGTAGTCTGTAGGCTGTAGGCTGGGACAGTTTCTGGGTTGCAATGGCATCTCAGTGACTCCAATGGGAACTTTCACCCTAGAAGCAACTAGAGAAGTGACAAGGTTACAAATCAGAGAATTATCTTCCAGCTGTCTGGACAAGCATGATTAAAAGCAGGAAAAGTCAGAAAGTGTAAGGAAAAGGAGTCATGGCTAGAACAAGAGAGATTTAAAGTAACAAGGAGAAAGGGGGTGGATAAAATGACTGGATTGGACCTCTCCCATAGAGGTATTAGCTGATTCTATCCACTCCATGTTTTCTTGTATACCAAATCTCCTGTTCTGGTTGGGTGGAGTGATTTCTCCTTAACTTCTCTTGATGATTTCAGAAGGACATGGTTAGTATATTCTCTCAGAACCTGGTGGATTGGGCCAAGTTGCTTAGAAAACCTAACAAGGCTGTGGATTTCTGTATCCAGAAGAAAATCAGAGGTTAGAAAAGGTCTCTCATACAACAGTTAAAATGGAATTATCCCCAAATTGGCTTGAGAAGCTATCCTGATTCTGGTTAGGGCAATTGGGAGAGCTTGGACCCAGTCAATCTTTGCCTCCTCACATAGTTGGTAAGGGCTCTTTTTAGGGTCTGATTCATATGTTCTATTTTCTCCAAAGATTGGGGATGCCAGGCTGAGTGTAAATGATAAATAATCCTCAATGCCTTGGAAAACAAGGCAGGACCATTATTGCTTTGGATAATTTTTGGAAGGCCAAATATGGGAATGATTTCATTAAGTAAGGCCTTTGTGACATTTTGTGATTTCTCTGAATTCCAGGGGAAAGCTCCAGGCCAACCTGCAAAGGTGTCAACAAAGACTAAAAGGATCTTATACCTTTTGCAAGGTGGCAGGTGGGTGAAATCTATCTGCCAATCCTCACCTGGTGATTCCCCCCTCCTTTGGATGGGCTTAAGGAAAGGAAGGGGTTTAAGAGCTCCAGTGCTATTAGTTTGGGCACAGAGAGCACAGGATCTTCAGACCTCCAGGATGGTTTTAGATATGCCTTTGCCTGTGAAAAGTGACTTTATAAAAATAGTTAATTCTTCTCTGCCCATGTAACCCCATAAGCAATTTCCACATTAAGTAATTTGGGAGGAGCAGTTGTCCAGAGGGAGAACGCTACCACTCGGTGTCTTCAAGGGTAAATCCTTGAAGTTCTGCCTGTTCAGTTTCCTCCTTAGTATATGAGGGAAAAATGTCCATTGGTTCTGTGGGGTGTAGTGGAATTAGTGTCAGAGCAGTCAAGGAAGTGGATTTTGAAGGCAGAGACCTTGTAACCCCATTCTCCTAGGAAGGTTAGAGTGGAAATTGTGTCTAAGGTACAAGCAACCTCAGATGGAGTAGATATCAAAATGTCATCAACATATTGTAAGATGGAGCTGCTCATGAGTTCTAGGGTTCTGAGATCTTTGTTGAGGACAGTTCCAAAGTAGTGAGGGCTGTCTCTTAGGCCTTGTGGAAGTACACACTATGTGATTCTGTGGGGTGAGGTGTCTGAGGAGAAAACCCATTCAAACACAAAAAGGAATCTGCATTTTGGGTGCCAAGGCATGCAAAAGAAAGCATCTTTAAGTCAGTGACAGAAAACCACGGAAAATGCCCTGGAATCTGAGTTAGAATTGTATAGGGTTTAGGGACAATGGGGTGAACAGAAATTATTGCTTTGTTAATGTGTCTAAGGTCTTGGGCCATACACCCAAGTCCCACTTGGCTTTTTCACTGAGAGGAGGGGAGAACCATAAGGTGAGGAACAATTCCCCAAGAGACCATGGGCTAGGAATTTATCAATGAGAGTTTATAATCCTTTTCTGGCCTCTGGGAAAATAGGATATTGCTTCCTGTGAAGATAAGGAGAATCAGGATTGAGGTTTATCATTATGGGATTCATATAAATGGCTTGTTCAGGTATGCCTTGATCCCAGACAATGAGAGATATTTTCTCCCAGATTTCTGATGAGATTATTGGAAGCTTTTTCAGGATAGTGGCTAGGGAAGTTAGAGTTGAGATAAGGGAGAATTAGGAACCTAGCTTTTTCATATCACTGCCCAGTAAGGGACATGGTGAAGAAGGCAACATATTTTGGAATAATTTGTCCTCATGGGCATAAACTAGGGGTGCTGTTTCCCTACATCTATGTAGCATACCCTTAACTCCAATTACCTGGTGCTATGAAGGGATTGTAGGACCATCATGTATGGTAAGGACAGAGTAAGTTGCCCCTGTATCTATGAGAAACTCAATCATCTTACCTTCTACCTTGAACCCTACTCTGGGTTCAGCCATAGTGATGGAAATTAGGAGCACACAGGCCCCAAGGCACCCCTCTTCCAAGTCTTCAGCAGACTGGAGGATAGGGGGATGGCTCTTGGGTTGCTGGGGTCTCTGCGTGTAGGGGCACTGGAGTTTCAAGTGTCCTTGTTGTCCACAGACTAGGCATGGGAGTCGAGTTGCAATCTTCCCTTTGAAGCACAACCCTTCGACCAATGCTCATTCTGTCTGCAGGTGTAGCAAGAGCCCCTTGGCCTCTGCCCATGGGTCAGGGAGGCGAGGGCTGCTGTGAGCAGTTTCTCAGGTATTTGTCCTTCCATTTTCACCTGGTCCCTGTTGTGAAAAACCTTAAAGGCAGCATCTAATAATTGGCTTATTGGAGTTTGGGGTCCCAGATCCAGCTTTTGCAGTTTTTGCCTGATGTCTGGAGTTGAGTATTCTATAAAATGGAGGCGTAAGATAATTTCCTCCCTCATCACTTTCTGGGTGAACATTCATATAGTGTTTCATAGGCTCTACTAATCAGGACAAGAAGGGAGCTGGATTCTCCTCTTTTCCTCCAGTAACCTCTTTAAGCTTGTTATAATTTGTTTCCTAATTCCTCTCTGCATGGCCTCAAGGAGACAGTAAATCATGTGATCTCTAAGCTGTCTATGTCTTTCATTCATATAGTCCCATCTGGGATCTTGCCCTGGGACAGTGGTAGCACCAGGGACTCCTGCCCATGTGCTGCCAAGGGTCCTCTCATCTCCTATTTATATAGTCAAATCCCAGATACTCTTTTTCTCATCTGGGGTGCAACAGGTGGAGATAATAATGTGCAAATCTATCCAGGACAGGTCAAACTGAAGGGTAAGGGATTGAAAACTTTCAATGAATTTGGAGTGATTCTCTGAGTAGTGGCCTAATTTCTCCTTGATTTGGGCTAAATCTGTCATAGAAAAAGGGACATGTACCTGAACCAGCCCATCTGGCAAGGGCACCTCTCTCATAGGGAGGATGTGAGCCCTGTCACTGTAACTCAGTCTGCTCTGGGTGTGAAGCAGGCTTGGTTGGGGGATGGGTGAAGTAATATTATCAGGCAGTGGCCGGTAAAAAAGGATATTATGGTTGGGAGTGGTTTGGGAGACAGGAATGGTCTCAGGCTCAGAGCCTAGAGAGTAAGGTGTGGGTTTTGGAGCAGAGGGCTGAGAAGGGGAAACAGTTGAACCTCAAGGAGGGAATCCTGAAGTAAATGTTAGTTCTGAGGAGGTTGGGGGAGATGGAGACTGTGGTTGAACCCCAGCTGGTGGGAGAGCTGTTATCTCCCTTCCCCTCTGGAAGTCAAATTTCCAGTAAGTACCTCTTGAGGGCTTCTCCCAGTAGGGGTCAACAAGGGTGCAGTAAGGTACATATGGCAAGCCCTCCTAAGCTCAGGATTCAGACTGAGTTTAATAAATGCTGAAATATAGGGTTGTGCTGTCTTTTTCCCTTTCCTCATACAAAACAAGTCCAATTGTGGGATGGTATTATAATTTAAGGTGCCATGGATAGGCCATGCTTCTTGCTTATTAAGGGTGTAACGTGGCCATTTAACATTACAAAAAGAAATTGTTTTCTCTTATTTCAAGTTGTATAAATCCAATTTTCCCCAATTTTCAAGTATACACCACAAAGGGAAATCTCAGGGTATGCTCTGTTTCTGTCCATTTTGATGTAGAATGGCCAATTCCACACCGAGTCAACAACTGTGCATGCATAGAGGTTGCCTGACCTATAGCACTCACGTCAGCGAGGCAAGAGTCTCCCCTTCACAGAACTTCTTCTGGTATGAAGAAGGGTAGCAGATAGATCCCAGATCCAGTGGCCAGACTAGATTGACTTCTGGGGCTGATGGGAGAGAGAGCATGAAAGAGGTCTCACAAAGATGTCACCCAAAATATGGGGGTTTCAGGAGTCCAAGAAAGGCTCCTTCCTACCTGAGAAGAAGAGATTTAGATTCTCTAAATCTCTGCAAGTTTTTGGTGCTTCTAAGGTGGAATAATCTTGAGAGTGGTGTGATCACTGTTCTTCTGGTCTTTACTGAGAAAATACTCCATACTCCCTTGTAGTCAGAAGTACTAGTGCTCCTCTCAAAACCAGCAACTGTGACCCAGGAGTTAAGGCCAATAGAGATGCTAATTAGCAACTGCTCTTAGGTCTAGGAAAGGTTCCAATATAATTTTTTTCTTGCCAGTTATCCTACTTTCTTACTGCCTTCAGGTTGAGAGATCCTAAAATTGCTTCTGCTGCTGCTACTACTCTTAGGACCACCTTAAAAGGTCCATCTCTGGTCCTCTTATAGCTCTCTGGGCCTAAGTGACCCTAGTGTCAAAAAATTCTCCTACAGTCATTCTGGCTGGAAAAATGTCTCTTTATGACCCTTTGTTCACTCTGACACTCCAAAATTTGATTTCAAGAACTATTTTAAAGTTTGGGAGGGGAATTTTTAAAGAGTTTAACTGAGTCCCAGTCACTGGGGTATCATCTTGGCTATGCTCTTTTGATGCCTCTTTCAAGAGGATGTTGTTTGGTACCAGTGCCTTCTATTAACAAAGGTAGCAGGTAGGTCAAATGTAAGTTAAACCACTGTTGTTTTCATTTTAATATTGCAAATAAATGAAGGACATGAATTTTTCAGGAATCAACAAAAAAGTTTATTTTGCACAAGAAGAAAAGGGACCTTAAATGATCATTAAAAATATAAAATAAAATACATAGCATAGATAGACTCTTCCAAACAAAATATGCCTGGTCACAAATCAAGACAGTGTGTGGAAATTTGGAGGACCTTAGGAGTCTACTGATTTGGTAGGAAGCTAATTAGATGGAGAAAAAATCATTGGAATATAGCAATTACACTTTCACACAGAATGAAGAATCGATGGAATATATTAGATGGGAACCAGTGAAGGGGAGAATCAACAACAAATTTCAGCTATATACAAAGTACAGATATTATCTTTCCTGCCAGTAAGAGAAGAATACTGAAATTGTACTGTAGGCCAAGTGGTGACAACCATGAAATTCAAGCCTTCAATTGTTATGCTATTTTATCTTATTTTGGTTAGTGCTAAACTATCATTTCTTATTAATAAAATTTGGAAGTGTTGCCTCCCCTTTCTTATCTATCTATCTCCCTTGATCACTGGCACTTAAGCTTGAGAATGCAAGAAGAGAAAGGGGAGGGGAGAAAGATAGCTGTAGTTTTCACCCAACAATTCACACTATTTAATTGCCCTTATAAACTATTTGAAGAGCATCACAATATTATTTTGGCACTGGTGCTGGGTGTGTTGATAGTGAGATATAGCCCTTGGGTGTGTTTGTTATGGGGCATTTGGCAGTTATTTCATTAGGGAAAAAGAATGAAAAATGAGAGAATGTAATTTTTATTGGGACAAGACTGGGGAGGATATGAAAAACCAGTGGATAATGGGAAGTTTGTTGCAGGGTATGGAGGAGTTGAGAGGAGAAAGGGAATATTGCTCAGTGAAGCAGAGGAGAGAGATGCCCCCTGCCAAGAGGAAGCAGCAGAGGTCTGATTAGGATTGTTTGTCGTTGAATGACTGAACTGATGTTCAGCTCCTTCTATGCCCAGAAAAGATAGTCCACTTATCTGACTTCAAATTCAAATAATATAAACTTTAATAACCAGTTGGGATTGAAGTTTTTCCTCAGCTTCAGAGCTGAGGCCAGGCCCCAGAGGCTGGCGGAGGGTTTTTCCCACTTCTGTCTACTCAATATCTGTCTTCGCTTTGTCTAATTCAGAATTTAGCAGTAAACAGAAAGCCAACAAGAACAGTTCTGAATTTCAGAAGTGATTGGGCCTGAATCTTTGGGCCGAACTAAGAAGAGGCATGCTACTCCAGACTGGGCTGAACCAGCTCCTCCCTCCTCCCACACCAGGAAGGAAGTGCTAGTCACAAGACCCAATTGCCACTCCCAGCAGGAAGTGCTAGTGACAAGACCCAAATGCCACTCCCAGTTGCTCCTTCCCCCACCAACTGTCAGTTTTGTTTCCTTTCTACAATCATCCCCTTTTTTGTTGTGACCTTCCCAAGGTCATTTATTTATATTATAGTTACCAATTTATGAAATCTACTCTAAGGAATTTTTTTCAGGAAAGTTTGGGTAAGGGCAGTTTTAGGTTTTACAATAAATTCAGTACAATAAATGTTGAACAAAACTATTACAAGAAATTTGATTCTTAGTGCTAATACTACTTACTCTAAGTTAACTAAAATTAATACATTATTTATATATTATACAACAATACACATTGTTCCACATCATGATGTCAGTCAAATAGAAATACCTATTGATTTTTCTATTTGCCTAAGACCTTATGGAACTAAATATATACATATTTACATTTTGCATAAATACAATCTCAGACACTTGTTTATATAAACAAGGTCTCTCAATATGACAGTTTGTGGTTTTGTGTTTTGTGTCTAATAGTGTTGTGTTGAATTAATACTTATCAAGTTTCTTCAGATTTCCACTTCTCATGTTGTCTGATGGATCTCTTCTTTCTTCAATGTTATGTAGTGATACATTATATTTCCCTAATATGTGAAATTAGTTTTTTTTAATTATTTCCACATACTCATTCTTATATATAAGTCTCATTTTTGATCTGTCCTCTTCTTATATAAACAAATTTACAAAGGTCAAAGTCTTAGCTGTCCATTTCAGCTTTTTTTTTCTTTGTTTCCTCTCTAGCACCTTTTCTTGATGCTTTTCCTCTGGGCTGCTTTTCCTCTGGGATGCTTTTCCTCTGGGTTGCTTTTCCTCTGGACTAGAAAGTTATCTCGAACATTATGTGTCACAATTATTTCTTTGTGTTGTACTTTTTATGTTAATCAGTTTTTGTTTTCATTTCTCATCACTATCTGTTGTCTAATTATCTTCTATGTCTGTTAAAGTGATGTTGAACTTTTTCTGGTTTCAAGAGGGAACAATGGAACCATGAGTCCTTCCCTGCAATTTTTAAAGCTGTTGGGGTAGTAAGCAATACTTCATGTGGTCCAGTCCATTTTATGTCTGTAGACAATTTTCTATTAAATTTTTTTAAGTATACTATGTCTCCTGGTTTGATGTTGTGCAAATTGTAATCCAGAGGTACTGTTTGTTGTATCAAGCCCATTTCATGCAACTCTTTTATTCTTGTTTGTAAAGCTTGTATATATTTTAATTGACAGTCTCCACCTATCATTGCAATGTAAGCTGGTTTACAAGCCCTTCCTTGCCAAATTGTGTGTCCATATAGCATCTCAAATGGAGATATGTGCAAATCTCCACTGGGTCATGTTCTAAGATGGAACAGAACTAATGACAGAATGTCTGTCCATTTTTGGTGTGTTTCTGCGCAAAATTTTCCTATCAATGTTTTAATGTCTTTATTTAATCTCTCCCCTTGCCCTGAACTTTGGGGATGATACAGTGTGTGGAATGTTGCTTGTATTCCTAGATTTTTATAAGCTTCATTTAATATTGGTTGAGTAAAGTGACTTCCATGGTCTGAGTCCAATTTTGAGGGAATCCCAAATATAGGCATTATTTTTTTTAATAGAATTTTGACCACAAATGCTGTGTTGTTCTTTTTGGCAGGGAAAACTTCTGGCCATCTAGTCAGTCTATCTATGATGACAAGGCAATACTTAAACCCTTTGGCATATTGCTATAATCTATCTGTATTCATTCAAATGGAGTATATGCTAAGTGATGACTTCCTAACCCTTTAGTCTTATAAACTCCCTGATTGAACTACATACACATTTTACATTTTTGACAAACTCTTATGGCATATGAAGATATGCCTGGTGCAGTCCAAAATCGTCTATCTGAATCTATCATAGCTTGGGTTCCACAGTGTCCTTGTGCATGTATTGCATTGCACACATGATAAAATAAATTTTTAGGCAGAATTGGCTTGCCTAGTTGAGAAAACTATATTCCTCTTATTTGTTTTGCTCCTAAGTTCTTTATCCATGATTGAATTTCCTGTTCATTATAGGCATTAATTAAATTGTCCTATTCAACTATTGAGAAATTCAATACATGTAAAGGTCCTTCTCTAGCTCCAAATTTTGCTGTAATGTCAGCTCTATGGTTTCCTAAGGACACATGATCATTAGTCCCTGTGTGTGATCTACAGTGGATTATTGCCACTTCCTTGGGAAGTTGTACAGCTTCAAGAAGTTGCATTATTACTTTATCATATGTGATTTCTTTGCCTGCACTTGTCAAAAATCCTCTATGTTTCCAAATCTCTGCTGTGGCATGAATTACTGAAAATGTGTACTGGGAATCTGTGTAAATATTGACCTGTTTATCTTTACCAATTTGCAAAGCATTTAATAAAGCAACTAACTCTGCCCCTTGAGCGCTCACATGCTTTGGTAAGGACACATACCATAATGTCTCTGTTTGTGTTACTACTGCCGCTCCAGTATACCTTTCTCCATTAACTATCATGCTCGAACCATCAGTATACATTTCAATGTTGGACTGTTCCAGGGGAGTGTCTTTTAAATCATTCCCCCACCAACTGTCAGTCTTGTTTCCTTTCCACAAGAAAAATAATGTGTACATAAAATACTAGGGAGTGACAATGAGTAGGAAGGATATGAGTTCAGATCCTTAAATGAAACTCTATGTTTAATACATAGGATGTAGGTTTGAGAGCCAGGCAAATATAATTTACTCAAAATAATGTAGGCTCAGGGTCACCTACTACTTCCTATGGAGTCATACTAGCATTTTGAGCATATACATTGACACATATAAACATGTTAACATTAACATTCTGAACTTCTAGTAATCTCTATATGAGAAAAGATATGTTTTCAGAGAAGACAATATCTCTATAGTATGGGTGTGAAACTATGTATTTCTGGTTCTGTATCAGTAACTTCAGGAAACAAAAATGTATGATCCTACCTGAAATGCTTTTAAAATGTAGAAGAAAATTAATAGAAGTAAGGGGAAGGAATGTTATCATTTCTCAAATACCTGTTTGCATTGATTTATTTCCATAATTTAGTCAGTAGGGAAAATTGAGAGGATGGAGCTTTAGGTAAATAATTAAGATATTTTAATAATCACAATTTGTTTCTATATATCATTTAAAAAGGGTACAAAGAATCATAGAAATCTTTTATTAGAATAGACCTCAAGGGCATTTGATCCAACTCCTGAGCAAAGTGTGATAGAGTCTGGCACTAAAGAAAAAGTGCCAGATTGAAGAGTATGTAAAATTGATCACCTCAATGGAGGAGGGGCCCCAGGAGTGAATTCCCTGAGGGTTACCCATTTTTTTTGCTGGTGACTGGAAATCTTTCCCCCCAACACTTCTAAATTGAAGGTACTTTCTAAAGAGAAACCTGAGCAGACTTTACCCCAGTTCCTGTTGCCCAGAGGTGAATCAAGCTGACATTCTCTCAGGGGTACTTAGGCTACCAAGATTTCCAGACACCAGCGAAAAATGGGTAACCATCAGGAGAAAGTCTTTATCCACCTTTTCTCTTTGACAACCGAGAGACACTCCCAGCTCTCCCAGCCAGAGTTCTCTTTCCTCAGGATATTCACTCCTGGGGCCCCTCCCCCATCAAGGTGATCAATTTCACATACTCTTCAGTCTGGCACTTTTTCTTTAGTGCCAGCCTCTATCACAAAAGGAATCACCAATATTATAAATATATCAGCTCTTCAAATATCAACTTGAAGATCTCCAAGGAGAGATAACAGACAATTTTTCAAGCTGCCCCTTCCACTTTTGGATTACTATAAATATTATGTGATTTTTTCCCCTTCCCCCTATGTTTAAAACTATTTGAGTAATTAAACACCACGTAGAAATCCTAAAAATCAAAGGAGAGGTTAATACAATTGAAAGTAAGAAATCAGTAAATCAATCAATAAAAGTGAGTGCTGATTTTGTGAAAAAAAAAACAGTAAAACATATAAACCATTGTCAATTTGAAGGAAGAAAGAAAGAACGAAGGAATGAACGAATGAAATAAAGTCATTTTCTAATGTCAAAAATGAAAATAGTGAGTTCACAACAATAAAAAGGAAATTAAAACAATTATTAGAAATCATTGTACCCAATTATATGCCAATAACTGGCATTTTAAGGGAAATAGATTAATATTAAAATATATAAATTTCCTAGGTATATGAAAGAAACAGAATATTTAAATAACCTCATCTCAGAAAAAGAAATTAAATAAGTCATCAGTGAATTTCCTTAGAAAACAATCCCCAAAGCCAGATGGATTCACAAATGAATTCTACTAAACATTTAGAGAGCAATTCCAATACTATATGAGCTATTCGGGAAAAGAACTGAGAATGGAACTATTTTTTTTTTATGACACAAATACAGTATTAATAAATAACACAGAAAAGATTTAAGCCTAAAAGAGAGAAACAAATAAAGAAAATTATAGACCAATCCTCTAGAGGGTGTTGATACAAATTTTTAAAACTAAAACAATATTAAGAATATTACAGCAATATATAATAAGAATCATTCACTATGACCAGGTGGATTTTATATCAGGAATGCAATGATGGTACAATATTAGAAAACTATCAACAAAAATCATAACAGTATCTCAATATATGCAGAAACCTTTTGACAAAATACAACTCCTGTGTCTATTAACAATACTACTTAACATTGGAATAAATGGAACATTAATCAAAATGATGAATTGAATCTATGCAAAACCATAAACAATCATTGTCTATAATAGGAATATAATAGAGGTCTTCCTAATTTAAACAAGGGTGAAACAAGGATACCTATTATCATCACTATTATTCAATATTACACTAGAAATGCTATTTGTAGCAACAAGAGAAGAAATTGAATAAATTAAAATATGTAACTAGGAAATAAAACTCTCACTCTTTACAGATTATATGATACAATACAGTACTTAGATAATCAACCACATCTAACTGAAATGATCAACAACTTTAGCGAAGTTACAGGATATAAAATAAACCAATGTAAAGCACAGCATTTTTCTGTGTATATGATTTTCTCATTTTGAATATTTCAAGATCTGTTGATCTGGAAAAGAAATTAGATATCCTAATTGGTTTCATAGTAGGGAATTAGGACTATTGTATAGTAGTGACAAGAGAAGTTGAGGTTGGTTTAATATAAACAAGAGATTCCTAACAATTGGAATATTTTCAAAATTGTATGTACTATTTCATTAAATAAAGATATCTCTATGACTGTTCAAATAGAAACCAAATGACAACTCATCAAGCTGTTAGACTTTTGAAGACTTCTCATATTCAATTAGAGTTTGGATCAGATAGCCTTTAAAGTTCTTTCCAATTCTAATCTATGCTTTGGAGGAAATATCTGGCTACCCAGTGTGATGTACGCATGATATCAACTGTTTATATGACTTGTTGCACAGAACTATATTATTTTAGGAAGGAAGTAGAAATTGATCAGTACTAGGTATCACTGAAATTTTAAGGAAATGTTAAAGTTATAAACACATTTAATCAAAAAACAGTAGTGCTGTAGACCTATGTACTTTACAATCCTTGCCTAGCTAGCCTAGCCTTTCCTAACCTAGTCTAACAATAATATCCTGTACTACTTTGCCATCATTTTCCAAGGATGAGACCAAGGACAGAAGTTCAGAGTTAGGAATATAATCTTTCTTTCTTAGCTATCCAATGCTCATCTTAGGTAATTACAAACCTCTCTTTAATTGGCTCAGTACTAAAAATTGCTACTAACTTCATTTCAATCAATTCATTTCACAAATGAAAGATCATTTTGATATCCTCTTACTATGAGTACTGGACTTGGAATCTAAAATATATGTAGTTCTATATCTGGTTTCACTAATTTTTATTATATGATCATAGACAAGCCATTCAATTTCTTTGATACCATGTTTTTTTCATCTACTGAATAAAGCACATTAACAACATGATCTGTTTCCTAACAATTAAAACATTCTTTGACTCAATGAAAAATTCTAATTCTATTTGAAACTGTCACCCAATCATATCCTTGATCCAAATCATACTCCTTACTTCTTACATCTCAGACCTCACTCTTTATATTCCACTGAGATAAAATTAGATAATAGGTTATTTTTGAACAATATATTTCTGCCTTTTCAATCTTAGAGTACGTGTGCATATTTGCCTAAATTCCCAAAATATCCCCTTTGTCCCTACTTGACTGGTTTTTATTATTCCATCTTTGAAGATATAATTGAAAGACAATCTTTAGGGGTGAAGCCAAAATGTGGAGCAGAGAAATAAATTGATATTATATTCCCAAGATTTTCATCCAAACAACTTTAAAATAATGTCTCAAATCAAATTCTGGAGAGTAGGAACAAACAAGTTTGAGGTGACACTTTTTTTTTTCCAAAGTAAGACAAATTAGGAGTCAAAAAGAGAAGCCTGTCACACTGGGGTGAGATTTGGCTTAGAGACTCTGGGCAGCAATGCCAGCAGTGGGCCTTAGAGGTAGAAATGGCAACAGAAGGAATTTCAGGAGCTCTCAAGCCAGAGAGTATAAGAATCTTGCAAATGTTGTAAATGAGACTATAGAGGACTCCTGTGCTAATATTTGGCATAGCATAGTTTGTTGTGCAGCAACTTCATTACCTATAGCCATATTTGGGTTCTCAGATCACAGAGGAATGCTTGATGTCCCAAGGGAGAAGGGGTCCTGAGGAACATTACTACTTGTAGTCTCAAGAGAGCAACAGAAACCACACTTCTCAGCAGATTATACCATCTTGAAAGCACTAGCAATACCAAACTTATAGAACCATCTCTGAAAATAGCAGTTAAAAAAAGCTTGAAGCTAAAACAGTTACTGCATTTCCTGACTGCCACCCTAGGAACAGAGCTCAATTTTAAAATGAATCTCAGTGTAAAAATAAACCATGAATAAAAAGATTTTTATCATAAAATTTACAATGGTGATAGAAAATATTAAGACATAATTTCAAAAGACAATGATAGCAAAACAATAATAAACAAAAACCTCAAAGGAGAAAAAATGTGAATTATTATAAGAGAATAATAAGAATTCCCAGAAGAGCTAAAATTTTTACAAATGTTACATGCAATAGAGGGAAAAAAACAGGAAAAGAATAATGTTATACAGGAAAGCATGAAAAAAATAATTAACATGTTGGTAAGAAAAGACACAAAAATACTGAACAAAATAGCACTTAAAAAAACATAATTGTCCAGAGAGAAAAATATGTAGAAAATGTTATTGAAAATATATTTACTAGGAGACTATCAGAGTCAAGATGGTGGCGTAGAGGCAGCGAAAGTTCAGACCTCTGAAAACCCTTCCTCACCGTTTAAAAACAAAATGCTCCTAGGGGACTGAAAACCAAACCTAACAATAGGACAGAGCCAAGGAATCCTCCTGATGGATTCAAAAGTTACACCCCCAAAATGCCTGAATTTGAGAACACTTGGGTTTAAGGGAAAGGAAGAAGGAAAGCCCCAGGACCCTTGCCCCACCTATAGTACTGAGCCTCCAGCAGGAGATGGAAGTCTCTGGATGGGCAAAGGCTCTAGTCTGAAGGGAGTACCTTGTGAGTAAAGCTGTGTCAGGCTCAGGGCATAGAACATAGGCAGTGGGGAAGCAGCTGGAGAAGAAGCAGAGAACAGGCAGCATAGTCTCACCTGAGACACTCCATGTTCCCCCACTCTTCTCAGGGTTTTGGACTCAGCTCTGCAATTTTAACCATCCAGTTCTGCAAGTTTAACCCTGCTGGGCTTAATCTTATCAAGCCTTCAGTGAGCATGGAAGCTCAAGCTCCAATACCACTCCCCGACAGACTGCTCTGAGTGCCTTGCTAAGCTCCAAGGGTGAAGGTTGACAGAAAAGTCCAAACCCACAGATCCAACACATAATGAGAGGAGCAGGACTAAAGTCAACTACAGGAGAAAAAGAAGGGGCAAATATGAACAAACAACAGAAAAAGAAAAAAAAAGAAATTACAGTCCACAGCTTCTATACATGCAATGAACAAAGAACAAATGTAACAGAGGAGAATCAAGGAACACCAAGCAAAAACACAGAAACTCTAGCAAATTGGACACAGGCTTTGGAAGAACTCAAAATACAATTCAAAATACAATTAAGAGAGGCTGAAGACAATTAGAAAAATAACTTAAAAAGCAAGATAAGTCATCTTGAAACAGAAAATAGTGTCTTGAAAGCCAAAATTAATCAGCTTGAAAATGAGGCAAAGGAGATGAAAGATGAAGTAAGTAAAATGAAAGATGAGGCAAAGAAGATGAAAAATGACCTCCAAAGAAAATGAGACCAGAAGGAGAAGGATGACCAAAAAGCCAGGGATGAAAATCAGTCTTTAAAAAACAGAATAAAACAATTACAAGCAAGCAACTTCACAAGGCAGCAGGAAACTATAAAACAAAATCAAAGGAATGAAAAAATTGAGGAAAAATAGGAAACACCTCATTCACAAAACAGAAGATTTAGAAAATTGTTCCAGTATAAACAACTTAAGAATCATTGGTCTACCAGATTTGGTAGAGATTGGAGAGAGGAAATACTCAATTCTTACATGCATTGAAATTGACTCAAAGAGGGAAGAACAATCAAATACATTGGGACAGAGAATTGATATGTGCTCTATAGGGAAGTAGAAGGGTAACAAATGGACTGGTGGGGAGGGAAGCAATACAAGGGAGGGAGAGGATGGGGGTAGTTTAAAATGACTTCAAAGAAAATAAGAGGGGAATAAGAAGGGAGGGGGTATAAAGGGAAATAAAATAAGGGTGTAAATTAGGGGGACAGATTAAAAACAAAACACTGGTATAGAAGGAAATAGTGAAAGAAGAAAGGGCAGAATTAGGAGTGGAAATCAAAATGCTAGGAACACAGCTGGTAATCATAACTCTGAATGTGAATGGAATGAACATACCCATAAAATGCAAACAAATAGCAGAGTGGATTAGAAACCAAAATCCTACCATATGCTGTCTAAAAGAAGCATACATGAGGAAGGTAGATACACATAGGGTAAAAGTAAGAGGATGGAGTCAAATCTATATCAACTGAGGTCCTGGGTTCAAATCTGGTCCCAGACACTCCCTAGCTGTGTGACCCTGGGCAAGTCAATTAACCCCCATTGCCTAGTCCTTACCACTCTTATACCTTGGAACCAATACCGAGTATTGATTCAAAGACAGAAGGTAAGGGTTTAAAAAAAGAAAAGATATTTATTTAAAATTAGAATTAGACAAATAGAAGCCAACAACTTAATAAAACATCAAGAAACAATGCAACAAAGTGTTAAAGTCAGAATCACACAAGATTTAGTAGATACCACAATAAAGGAGTAGAGGACTTTGAATAGTATATTCTGGAAGGCAAAGAAGCTATTCAAGATTAATCTCACCAGCAAAACTGAGTACAATATTTTGGATATAATGAAGGTATATTTCATGAAAAAGAAGACATTAAAGCATTGGTGATAAAAATTCCAGTTGAATAGAAAATTTAACTGCCAAATCCAAGATGGAAAAGAAATGAGAGGTAAACATGAAAGAGAAATCATAAGGGAATCAATAAAGTAAAAATATTGTATTTCATGGAAACATGAGAAAAGACAGAGCTCTCCCAAGCTTCAGAGCCCACAAAAAGACAGGGTGAAACATTTTCCAACCCAAGACAACTTGAAACATCTCCAGGATCTAGAATAAGAGCAGAGAACCGTCTCCAGAGAGTTCAGCATACTATGAGCTAAGACAAGCCACACCCCATTAGTAAAACCTGGGGGGGGGGGCAACTGAATCATCAGCAGGAACTACTGGTTGGTACCCTTAGGTCACAGAAGGTAAGGGGTTTGGACAACTGGTCAGAAGGAGATTATAAGATTCTTGTTGCTGGCACTGGGTTCATGACTACTGACTTGACCATATGCAGATCTGGGTTGCAGTCCTGGTTTTCAATTGCAGTGTAAGATTCCTGTTGCTGGAACTGGGTGCATGACTACTAACTTGACCATATGCAGATCTGGGTTGCATTCCTGGTTTTCAATCCCAGGGTACAGAGGCTCTATACACTATAGCGTTGATCTATAGAGGAAAGGGGCCTTGGTCATAGTTCCAGAGGGTAAAGAGTGCTTGTGATAACTCACAAATCATATCATAGGCTAGAATAGTAGTAAACACATCTTTTCTTCTCTCTTTACATCATACCACCTGGGAAGAACCAAAAACTTATGGACCCTCAGAACTCTCTCTGAAAATAGCTGTACAAAAATAATAATAAAGCTTAGACAGTACCCTCTACAGTACATGAGTAGAGCTCATGTTTAAGTTTTTGTTTGTTAAGCTAAAGCTCAAGAACTTGGTTGGCAAAATGAGCAAATAATAACATAAAGAACCTGATCATAAAAAGGAACTATGATGACAGGGAAGATAAAAATACAAAATCAGAAGAAGACAACAACGTAAAAACTGTTAAATTTAAAGCCTCCAAGAAAAATGTTAATTGGCCTTATGTTCCAAAACAATTCATCATAAATTTCAAAAAGGATTTAAAAACAAGAGATCCTTCCACACCAATCAAAAATGGAGTGCTTCAAGGGAACAGAAAACCAAGTGTAACAATAGGCCAAAGCCGGGGGACCCTCCCTCCTGCTGGTTTCAACTTAAAAAGTACTAAAAAGAAGGCTTAAGTTTTAGGTTTAAGGAAAAGGCAGAAAGAATGTCCATGGACCCCTCCCCAAATTAATGTGTTGAGTCTCCTGCTATCACTGGAGTCCCTGGGTCAGCCAGGGCTCTAGCTTGGAGGGAGTGCCTTGCTGGCAAAGCTGTGCTTCTGACCATAGTTGTCACAGAGGCAGCTGGAGGAGAAGTATGGAGAGGGCAGCCTAGTCTTAGCCAAAACTCTCCATCTTGCCCATCCCCTCAAGGTTTTGGCCTCAGGGCACATCCAGCTGCACAGATAAGCTCCACCCTGGCTTAATCTTATCAATAGGGCAGACAAGAAACCTTCAGAGGGCAGAGAAGCTCATTCTCCAACACCCCTGTCCCACTGAGCTAAGAGCCTTGTTGACTAAGTTCCCAAGGAAGAAGACTGTAACAGCTATGGAATATCTTGTAACAGGGGAGGAAGCACAGCTCCCTTCAGCCTCCACACCTTCACCTATACCTTCAGCTTCTACTACCAGCTGGGGAAGATCTGACCTCAAGACTCATTAATACTCTTTCAGCCTAATCTAGTTAATCAGTAGAGCAGAGAAGAAGCCCCTTCAGGGCAGAATAGCCCAAACTCACAGATCCAGAAAATAAAGAGAGGAACAAGATTACAGCTAATGATGGGGGACAAGGGGGAGGGAGGAGGGAGAAGGAAAAATATGAGCAAACAATAGAAAAAATAAATTACAAGCAAAAGCTTCTTCCCAGGTAATGAATGAAGAGCAAATGGAAGAGAGGAAAATCAAGGAACACCAAGAAAAAATTCAGAAATTCAAAAGACAATTAAGAGAGGCTGAAGCCAATTGGGAAAGGAACTTAAAAAGAAAAATAAGTCATCTGGAAACAAAGGCATATGAATTAAAACAAGAAAATAGTGTCCTAAAAACCGGAATTGACCAGCTTGAAAACAAAGTAAATATGAAAGATGACCTACAAAGAAAATCAGATAAAGAATGCCAGAAGGAGCAGGACAACCAAAAACCCAGGGATGAAATTCAGTCTTTAAAAATTAGAATCCAACAACTAGAAGCAAATGACTTCACAAGGCAGCAAAAGTCTATAAAATAAAATCAAAAGAATGAAAAAATTGAGGAAAATATGAAACACCTCATTTATAAAACTACAGATCTGGAAATTAGATCCAACAGAGACAAATTAAGAATTATTGGACTACTATAATATCATGACAAAAGAAAAAGCCTGGACAACATTCTACAGGAAATTATCCAAGAAAACTGCCTTGACATTTTCGAACAAGAAGGGAAAATTTAGACTGAAAGAATTCACAGATCACCTCCTACATTTAATTCCCAATTGACAACTCTCAGGAATGTTATAGCCAAATTCAAGAACTACCAGACCAAGGAAAATATACTACAAGCTGTGAAGAAGATTCCATTCAGATATCATGAAACCATAGTTAGAATAACATAGGACCTGGCTGCATACACATTGAAGGACTGGAAGCATGGAATATGATATTTCAGAAAGCAAGGGAACTGGATCTACAACCAAGAATCAGCTACCCAGTAAAACTGAATATTTTCTTGCAGGGAAAAGTGTGGTCATTTAATAAAATAGACTTCCAAGAATTCATAAAGAAAAGACTGGACTTAAACAGAAAATTTGATCCCCAAGCTAAGAACTCAAGAGAATCACCAAAAGGTAATTAAGAAAGGGGAAAAACAAGCAAACAAACAAAAACAAAAAACACTTTTTAAAAGGACTCAATAAGTTCAAATGATTTGTATTCCTATAAGAAAAGATAATATTGGAAACTCTTAAAAATTGTTATTTTCATGAGGGTAGCTAGAAGAAGTAGGCTTAGAGGGACAGTGACAAACTGTAAAGGATGAAATGAAATATATATGTATACATATATGTATATATATATATATATATAAACTAGGGGTAAAAAAAGAAGATAATATTAAGAGAAATGGGAATAGAGACAAAATGTGGTAAATTTAAATTTTATAAAAAAGCAAATGGGAGAGGTGTGAGATCAATACAAAGAAGAGTAAAAGAGGTTGGAGACAGGTAATACTTAATTCTTATCATCATTGGAATTGATTCAAAGAGAGAAGAACAATCAGATCCATTGGGACAGATAATTGTATTGTGTCCTATAGAGAAGTAGAAACATAATAAACTGACTGGTGGGGAGGGAAGCAATACAAGGGATGTAGAGGGTGGGGGTTAGTATAAAAGACACTATAATCAGAGGGGAATCAATAAGAGGCTAAGTGCTTGGAAGGGAAGTAACATTAGGAAGGGGGAAAGGGGGAAACCAACTGAAAGCAAAAAGTTGAAGGAGAAGGTAAGAGGGATACGCGAAAAGATGAAACCTAAGGAGGAAGTCAAAGGAGGTAAATACACAGGCAGAAATCACAACTGTGAATGTGAATGGGATGAATTCATCAATAGAAAGGAAATAGATTAAAAAATATATTAAGAACTAGAATCCAACCATATGTTGTCTACAAGAAACACATTTGAGGAAGATAGATATATACAGGGTAAAAGTAAGAGGGTGGAGGAGAATTTGCTGGGCTGCAAATGAGACAAAGAAGGCAGGCATAGCAATAATGATCTCAGAAAAAGCCAAAGCAAATATAGATCTGATTAAAAAGTGATAAGAAAGGTAATTACATCTTGATGAAAGGCTGTATAAATAAGAAAGAAATATCAATACTCAACATATATGCACCAAATGGTACTGTAGTCAGATTTCTAAAGGACAAACTAAAGGAGTTTAAGAAGGAAAAGATAGTAAAACCATATTAGGGGGGGACTTTAGCCTTCCTTTATCAGAACTACATAAATTGAACCAAAAAATAAATAAGAAAGAAGGGAAGTGAATGAAATGTTATACAAATTAGAACTAATATTTGGAGAAAAATACAGAGGAATAAAAAGAAATATACTTTCTTTTCAGCAGCACATGGCACATATACTAAGACTGACCATATACTAGGCCATAAAACATTACAAGCAAATGTAGAAAAACAGAAATAATAAATGCATTTTTTCAGACCATAATGCAATAAAAATCATAATAAGGGCTTGTGGAAAGGCAGATTTAAAATTAATTGGAAAATAAAAAATCTAATGCTTCAAAAAGTAGAACTGGCATGAACAGAGGTCTCTAGCATGAGATTTCTAGCTGCCTTAGGAGGGAAGTGAGTAGAATGGATTGGAAGTCAAATGATTAAAAATGAAGGTTAAAATTGTTAACACATTTACTTGGAAAAAATTAAAAATATTAATTTTTTTAAATTATGAAGTTGGGAGATGAATTGTCTTGTTCACTAATTAGCAAAGAAGACAATGTCACTTGATTGATCTTAGAATATGGGGAAATGTGGTGGGTTAAAGATAAAATGCTAGGGAAATAAAGTTTTGAGATTCTGAGCATATTGATTTATTAAACAATGAATGCTAATTGCATAAGAAATCAGAGCCCTAACCTTCTCAGTTTAGGGTTGGGCCTTGATTATAGAGGGAGACAGATTTTATGCATTTAAAATGAGTTAATCAAACAAAGCTAATTAATTAAAAGAAAACAATTAACCAGAATATAAAATTATGGAATTTTACTTTTTTGTAGGAAAATGACTTTTCATGTCAGGTGGGTAAGAGTACATAGCTAGAATTTCTCATAATTAGAAAATTAAGTGTCTCCTTTTCCCCAAGTATTTGTATTCAATCAAAGGAATATAGAAACCATAACTTATTACTCAGCATGAGACCAGTTTTCATGTAGAATATGTGCTTTCCTTGAGAAATAGAACTGTAAAAAAATCCCTTGTTTCAATCTACAGATATGAGTATATTTCTGGTCAGCATAACCTAGGACCATCTTGGAGAATCTATGGCACACATGCTGGAGCATGCTGGAGGAGGATGCTGGTAAAAATGGAGATTTGAACTTAGGACTTCAATCCTCAGAAGTCCTTGCTCTACTTCCCAGGATGCTTTGTAATCGCACTGAATTCTCTCCTGGGCCAAGAGCAAGATGGGGTATTTAACCTGGCTATAAAGGCTACTGGGGCTCTTTTCCTACTTCTGCTTCGGAACAGATGCATCTCAAGATATGAGTGAAATTTGAATGGGTCTCTTGGCCTACCTAGAATGTGCTTTTCTTACTTGTATATTCTTAAATTCCTTATCTTAAATAAAACTCTAAAAATATAATACTCCTTTCAGAGAGAAACTAATTTCTACCTGTCTCAGTTTCCCAAATTTTTAATCTTTACATGCTCTCTTCCCTCTCTCCACAGTGCCTGAGGGCATTTCTCACATTACCCTCCCCTCTGCCTAGCAGTTCAAGAGGAGTGAATCCTACCTCTCCTGTCTGGGTAAGGTAGGGAGCTCACTTGTAGAGTGAGGGATGTAGTTTGGGTACTCAGTCTCTAAAAGGTTCACCATCACTGATAGTATGTTAATTATGGGTCTCTAAACAGCAGGTAGAGGTGGCCCAGTTCCTATCCATACACAGTAGATTCCAACAATTCAATATTTTTTTCTAAAAATTCACATAATTGAAAAAAAAAACTTCTCACAAGACAGAAATTGAGGCAGACTTATAATTGAATAAATAGAAAAGGAACTGAGCTCATTCCAAAATTTAATCCACAAGATAGAATCATTGTAGTTCACTCAATTCTCACTGCCAATCACTATTCTAATCCCCTTAGAGTAAAGTATAAGAATAAAGAAGAGGCATGAGGTAACTAGATAATGATAAACTTTAAAAACAAGATTGAAGTTTTCATGTTTGAATCTTGAGATTATAGCAAATCTCTGGAGTATATTGAATAGTGAGTAACACAGTCAGATCGGAGCTTTAAAAAGATCATTTTGGCTGCTGAATAGAGGATACATTAGAATAAGGTGAAACATATGCAGAGAGAAGAACTGGAAGTACGATGCAATTGTACAGGGATAAGATGATGAGTGTCCAAATCACCATGGTGGCTATAAGAGTGGAGAAAAGTCAGTAATGAGTGGAGAGACACCATAAAATTAGAATTCTAAATTCTATAGCACTTAACAATAGATTTTTTTTTTCCCAAGTGAATGAGAGTAAAGAATCAACGGTAATAACTGTCATGAGCCTGCTTGACTGAGAAAATGGTGGTACCATCAATAGTAATAGAGAAGTTTTGAAGAAGATAGAGTTTAGGGGAATCATATGAGTTCACTTTGGAACATAATGAGAGGCCTGTGGGAAATTGAATTCAAAATGTTAATATATAGTGTATGATGGAGGCATAGAGGTCAGGAAAGAAATCATGCTAAATAAATAGATTCAGAAATTATGTAGAGATAATAATTACATCTATGCAAACTGCAGATCACCTAATCAGGTGAGGGAGAAGAAAGAGTGACCCTAGACTGAGCTTTAGGGGAAACCTATTATTATTAGTTATGACCAGCATATCTAGCAAAGGAGACTGAGAGGAAGCAGTGAGAAAGTTAGGAGAAAAACCAGGAAAAATCACTGTCATCAAAACCTAAAGTAAGACATTTATCAAGAAGAGGATGATTGACAGTGTCCAAAGATTTAATTTTTGGTTGTAATCTCATGGGATAATACCTCTCTAGTTTTACATCTATAAAGAACATTAGAGGATCTTTAGTACAATGTAATCATTTTGCAGATTAGGGAAGTGTATTTTAGAGTGTTTAAATGACTGAAACAAACTATTAAGTGATAGAGCAAGGACTGAATTCTATTTTACTGGAAAATTAGGCATCCTTTTGTTTGAGCAAGAGACAGGCTAATTTTATTCCATAATGTGTGTATATATTTTTCTGGTATGATTTCATTTAATTTATATATCTAAACAAAAGAAGCATTAGTCTTCCCAATAATTCCTATGAGGGTGCTTTGATTTGTATGTTCATTTTTACTTATTTTTTTTGTAATGTTAATGGGAAAGATGGAGTATACATAAAAAGAAACTGAAATGTAAATGTGGAAAAGCATGAAAATTATTTAAATACCATTATTTACTTAAACCTACCCTCCAATTCACAGAATACTTGAGAGAATTGAGGTGAAGAGAACTAATGAAAATGTGTGTGTGTGTGTGTGTGTGTGTGTGTGTGTGTGTGTGTGTGTGTGTACTTGAGGGATAAATAAATGATGGCAAAAAAAGAAAAATAAACTTTTTTTGTCTTTTAAAGTGACCCTCATGTCAGATAGAGGATGTGGAAAGGAAATAAGACTGACAGTTGGAATACCAATATTGCCACTAAGAGATCAAACAAGCCTACAATCAGATAACAGCATAATTCATATTAAAACACAAACCATTTACAACAGCTGAACTTGAAAGTCTGAAAAATTGGATGCCTTCCTGGTTTTCAGAACCGATGAGATGTTTAAAAGAATTTAAAAGAGCAATTAGGCTTTATGATCCAGATTTCCAGGACACTGAAATTCTTCTCTCAGAATTATTTTCAAAAAGGGAAAAACAACAATTCATTGATGAAACAAGAAACAATCCAAATTTAACATCATGGCCAGAGGAAGGACCAGACATAGAGTTATCAAATAATGAAAATCTACATTACCTAAGAAAGGCCAGAGAAGACTTATTAGAGGCAATGAAAAGTTTTTCTAAAAGACCAGATACTTGGGGAAAATTTGAGAAATTGATACAGGAAAATGGGGAACATTCATCAAAGTTCCTCGATAGAGTGATTGAAGTAGCAGAGGATGTGCTTGGATTTGAAAATTTAACTGAACAAAATCTCCAACACATAAGGAGACAATTTGTGAAAGGCAGTAACACACCTATTAGATCATATTTTAAACTTCAATGCCCATATTGGGAAACACTAAGTCTGGAAGATTTAAGAAAAACTGCAACTTACATATTTTTCAGGTCATAAAGAAATCCTAGAGGAAAAGGATGAAATAATAAAGGAGCTTAAAGCCAAGCTCAAGGAGGCAAATAGCACAAGTAAATATAAAGAAATTGAAGAAATAAAAAATCTAGCCACTCTGCAATCATACAAACCCACAAGAAATTACACACAAAGCAATCAAAGGAGAAATGTACCCAGATGTTTCCTCTGTGGAAAAATGGGTCACATGGTTTGAGACTGTTATTTAAAGGCACAATTATTCCAAGCTAATAACAAACAGAGGTCTTGGAAAAACAACGTAAAGTATAGGAGCAATAATGCACAAACAAATACAAAATGTTGTGATTGTAATTGCAAGAAATCATTGCAAGCACCAAATTTAGAAACCATGGAGAGGTACATCCAACAAGAAGTGAAACCACATTATTCGCAAGTAGTCTCAGGTGCTGCCAAACAAAGTCAGTTATGAAGCCAGGTGCATAGGGTAACATCAAAAAGGAAAAATGGGAAAGGAAATAGGAAAAATGAAAAGGAAGGAGACTGCATGCAGATAGAATGTGGGGTTCCAAAAGCACAAAATAAAACTAAAGAAAATATAGAAGAAGACCAAGAACCTTATGAATATATCAAACCTTATGATCAAGATCACAAAGCTTTACAAGAGGAGGAGACAGATTATTTCATTAACAATTCAAATCAAGAACAAACAATCCAGTCAGAAGAGTTAATTAAAGAAATAAAACACACAATCTCATTAGAAGAAATGCTGGAAGCATTGGGGGTCAAGAAATACCAAGAACTTTGTGAAAAGTATGAGGAATTGGATAAAGACTCTAAATTTGCAGTACAACAAAATCATATACCTGATCCAAAGCAAAGAGAAGAAAAAGCAAACAATTTAATAATCCTATCACATATTCCTTTCTCTGATGTAGAACTTCTCACAAACTAGAATGTAATTAACAAAATATATACAAGCTTTACAGACAAGAATAGTAGAGTTGCATGAAATGGACTTGATACAACAAACAGTACCTCTGGATTACAATTTGCACAACATCAAACCAGGAGACATAGTATACTTAAAAAAATTTCAATAGAAAATTGTCTACAAACATAAAATGGACTGGACCACATGAAGTATTGCTTACTACCCCAATAGCTATAAAAGTTGCAGGGAAAGACTCATGGTTTCACTGTTCCCACGTGAAACCAGAAAAAGTTCAACATCACTGTAACAGACATAGAAGATAATTAGACAAAAGATAGGGCTGAGAGATAAAAACAAAAACTGATTAACATAAAAAGTACAACACAAAGAAATAATAGTGACACATAATGTTCGAGACAACTTTCCAGCCCAGAGGAAAAGCAACCCAAAGGAAAAGCATCCCAGAGGAAAAGCATCCCAGAGGAAAAGCATCTCAGAGGAAAAGATTTTAAACCAGCCCAGAGGAAAAAAGCATCAAGAAAAGCTGCTAGAGACCAGAAACAAAGAAAAAAAAGCTGAAATGGACAACTAAGACTTTGACCTTTGTAAATTTGTTTAATAGCTACTAGAGAAATGAAACAAAAAAAAAACTGAAATGGGCAACTAAGACTTTGAACTTTATATGTTAGTTTATATAAGAAGAGGACAGATAGAAAATGAGACTTGTATGTAAGACTGAGTGTGTTGAAATAATAAAACAAAAGTAATTTCACATATTAGGGGAATAGCATGCATCACTACATAACATGGAAGAAAGAAGAGATCTGTCAGTCAACATGAGAACTGGAAATCTGAGGAAACTTGAAAAGTATTAAATCAATACAACCCTATTAGACACAAAACACAAAATCACAAACTAACATAGTGAGAGACCTTGTTTATATAAACAAGTGTCTGAGATTGTATATGCAAAATGTACATATGTATATATTTAGTTCCATATGGTCTTAGGCAAATAGAAAAATCAATAGATATTTCTATTTGACTGACATCATGATGTGGAACAATGTGTATTGTTGTATTATATGTAAATAATTTCTATAATAATGTATTAATTTTAGTTAAATTAGAGTAAGTAGTATTAGCATTAAGATTCAAATTTCTTGTAATAGTTGTGTTCAACATTTATTGTATTGAATTTATTGTAAAACTCAAAACTACCCTTACCCAAACTTTCCTGCTAAAAATTCCTTAGAGCAGATTTACTAAATTGGTAACTATAATATAAATAAGTGACCTTGGGAAGGTCACAACAAAAAAAAAAGTGGACAATTGTGGAAAGGAAATAAATCTTACAGTTTGTGGGGGAAGGGGAATCTGGGAGTGGCAGTTGGGTCTTGTGACTAGCACTTCCTTCCTTCTGGGAGTCGCAGTTGGGTCTTGTGACTAGCACTTCCTTGCTGCAGGGGTTGAACTCGCTTCCTGGTGTTGGAGGAGAGAGGAGCTTGTTCAACCCAGTCTGGTGTGGTGTGCCTCTACTTTGTTCAGCCTGAAGACACAGGCTTCTGAAGGTCAGAAATGTTTTTGTTTGCTTTCTGTCTACTGCTAAGATTCTGAATTAGAGAAAGCAGAACTGATATAGAATAGACAGGAATGGGAAAAACCTCCACCATCCTCTGGGCCTGGCCTCAACTCTGAAGCTGAGGAAAAACTCCAATCCCAACTGGTTATTAAACTTTATATTATTTGAATTCGCAGTCAGATAAGTGGACTATCATTTCTGGTCATAGAGGGAGCTGAACTTCAGTTCAGTCATTCCAGGACAAGCAGTCCTTATTGGACCCCTGCTGCTTCTTCTCAGCAGGGGGAATCTCTCTCCTTTGCTTCACTGACCAATATTCATCTCTCTCCCCTCAGGTCCTCTATACCCTGCTACAAACCTCACATTAGCCCCTGTTTTCCAATCCTCCATTTCGTTTCACAATAAATATTACAAGGGAGAGTATTGAGTTTAAATTCACAAATATATTTATGTATATGTGTATATAATATGTATATATGGGTGTCTGTGTTATTGTGTATCTTTGTATATTTAAAATATCTTTGAGCAATTTCCATCACTGTTGAGGCATTGCAGATTATTAATAGCATTAGACAACTTCATAAAACTTATAGTGATCCACCCCTCCACAGTATTTGAAATATATCTCAAGAAATTATAAGTTTGACTAAGATTATAAGAGATGGTCATAATTAGATAAAAGCATACTGACTACTTGGAACATTCTGATCTAAATTATTTCAAAAATAAATAATTTATATCAAAGCTACAAGTCAATTCAAGCCAGTTTCTGTAAGAGATGATGAGGAAGATTTCCTGATTTTAAATCTTTGTAATTTTGGAATATAGAGTATTTAAAATCTGTTTTCTGTTAAAAGATGCTTTGCTTATTCTTCTCAGCCCTACTTTTTCTAGTAGTTTTCAATTGCAGGATATTATCTTCTTTTGCCCTATAAAAAAGACAACTGACCCTGGCCAAAATAAAATTAGAATTAAAAAGATATTTTTTACTTTTCCTCTTATTCATTCCCCCTTAACAAGAGTTTTTCCTTTAGCCATCTTCAAGTCTCCTACATTCTTGAATAGTGCAGATGATCATGTGTTCAAAAGACACAAAAATTTTTCTTCTCAAGTTCTTGTTCACCAAATCTTTTTGCAATAAAGGCAATGTGTCAGTAGAAGTTGTTTAATAGAAGGCAGGCAGTGCCCACCAAAGGGGCTCTCAGGTGAATCATCTGCTGACTCTAAGACAGAATTTATGGATTTTCTTGTAATTGAACATCTGAAATGTTAGTTTATGTCTCTGATATTGTCCACATATCAACCAAAATTTAATTTTGTACTCTTTGTATTAGATGATTAGTTGAATAGATAATGCAAACAATATACAGTAGTAAATGACCATGGTGATCTAGTGTTTGATAAATCCCCAAACCCTAGCTTTTAGGATAAGAATTAACCATTTGACAAGAACTGTTTGTAAAACTGGAAAACAGTATGACAGAAACCAGTTATAGACCAATACTTCATATTATAATGTAAGATAAGATTAAAATGGTTACAGGATTTAGATATAAAGGGTAATATCATAAATAAATTGAAAGAGCATGAGAAAATTTACCTATAAGATCTATGAATAAGGGAAGAAATTATATCCAAAAAAGAGATACAGGATAATATCAATATAAAATGGATAATTTTGATCCTATTTAATTTAAAAGTTTTTGCACAAACAAAACCAATGCAACCAAGAATAGAAGGAAAGCAGAAAGCTGGGGGAAATTATTTCAAGTTTCTCTGATAAAGGTCTCATTTGTTAAATATCACTGAATAAAATGTATAAGAATATGACATTCTCCAAAAAATGGCCAAAGGATAGGAACAAGCAGTGTTTAGATGAAGAAATCAAAACTCTCTCTAGTTATATTAAAATGTTCTAAATTACTATTGATTAGAGAAATGTAAAATAAAATAGCTCTGAGATACCAACTCATATCTATTATATCAGCTAAATGACAGAAAAGGAAAATGATAAATGTTGGAAAAGATATGGGAAGACTGAACATATACACTTGTTGTTAGAGTTATGAACTAATCAAACCATTTTGGAGAGCAATTTGGCAATATGCCCACAGTCCAAAAACTGTCCCTTTAATATAAAAATACCATAAGAGATTTTATTTAAAGAGTAAAGAATCCATAAGTACAAAAATGTTTGTGACAGCATTTGGTAGCAAAAAATTAAAAATTGAGATGTCTATCAACTAGGGAGTGGCTGAACAAGTTGTGGCATATGATTTTAATGGGATATTATTTGTGTTATATATAATGATGAATGGGTCAATTAAAAAAAAACTGGACCTATATATTTGAAGTGATGCAATGTGATATGAGCAGAAACAGGAGAACAATGTACACAGTTCAATAAGATCAATATTGTTTCATGATCACCTATAAAGGGCTTCGTTATTCTCAACAGTACAATGATCTCAGACAATTTCAAAGGACTCATGATGAAAAATGTTAACACTCTTCCAGAAAAATAAGTGATGGAATTTGAATATAGCTTGAAGTATACTATATTTCACATTATTTTTCTTTTTATTTTGTTTTATATGAACCCCATCATATAACCAATGTGGAATTTTTTGCATAATTGCATATGAATATCTTTATTAAATTATTTACTATCTTAAGGACAGGGGAGAAAGGAAGGAATGGAATTAGGAACTCAAAAATTTTAGAAAACAAATGTTAAAAATTATAACATGTAATTGGAAAAAATAAAATATATCATTAAAATATGTGATATATCTTTTTCTATGGGTAAATGGTACAGATAATTTGCATGACAAAGTAATATTTATCAATATTAGTGAAAATGTGTGGAGCAAATGTTATTATGGAAACGAAAACTAAGTTGCTGTTTATCTCATTTTTCTCTCTGCTTATGCTCTCTTAATGAATAACAGTTATATTTGTAATTCTTTGGAAGGGAAAGTGGATTAGAAAGAGAAGGAAAAGAAAAATAAAACTTGTAACATATATTTTTATGCAAGTATTATATCAAGTTATTATAAAAATTGTTCTTCTGGTTGTTTTCACTTCACTGTCTATTCAAATAGCTTGCCATTTTTCTTTGAAATTGTCCGTTTTGTTTCATCTCTCATGATGAATAATAGTCTTATAATAAGTACCTCTGACACTTTCCCTAGATGAGGCTGATTATATTAACTTTCATTGTGTTGTTGTTTGACCTTTTTTTTTTGTAACAGAAAAAGTAACATCATGAGATGATGTCTTGACTTGTACATGAAATACATTTAAGTGGTACAGAAAGTTGTGAAATTCAGTCTCTCTTCATGTAATTTTAATCTTACATCTCACAGAGCCATTAAAGTCCAGTGCCAAGACAAAAGTCAGGATAACTTTTGGATGACCATGGCACCTTCAGTGTCTGACCAAGTTCTAAGCTCTCCAAAATGTCTGTTTCAGCAGCCTTCATTAAAAGAAATTATTCTCATTTGCCCATTTCATCAGGGGAGGTCTTCCATGATTGGGGTTGCCACCCCCATAGCTCACTGAAGAATTTGTTAGTCTCATTGCTTTGTCTCAACCTGGTTTAGCCCATCTGCTAAGTGATTTACCAGATTTTGACTACTGAACATGCTTCAGGATCTTAAAGCAACAAGTGATAGTATAGTCCCAGGAGGACACCAAAAGTAGATGATGCAGCACTGAAAAAGGCAGTTACACCCTTCACAGCCCTGGGACATATTCTGGGACATTTAGTAAGTACCTCTTTTCTAATGCTATTGGCTTGCCCTCATGTTCCCCAAAATGTCAGTTTCATTTAACCATTTGATGATGATTAGTTCTTTTGATATGATGCTTATTTAGAAATTATAGTAAGAACAAAATTCCAAAATCCCCTCTACCACTACCATCACATTCAGGGAAATCTCTTTCCTATCACTACTCAGCTATTCAGTCTCTGAGAGATTAAGCTCGGACACAGATAGGTTTCTGCATATTATTGGTCCTGCCAAGTTAACATTCAAAGCTAGTCACTGCTGAATGATGACCTAACTCAACAACTCCTAGACTTCATTTCACTCCATGCTTCTTTAAGTATTGATGATGAAAGAGACTTAAAATCCATTAAAAATGCTAGAATGTCAGTATTCTTAGACACTCAATTCTCCTAATCTTTCAAAACTCTCAAGATTAGAGTCTAACCCCTTCACCAAAAATGAAAGTATAATGGATGCAGCAGAGACAAGAGATCCAGATCTCTTTCAGAGTTCCACAATGATAGACACAGAGGGGACAAGTCTTAGGATTTCTCCCCGTCTAGCTTTGATATGTAAGATTCAACAGCAATAAATATCTGAAAAATCAGAGAGGAGCTGTAGAGAAAAATGGTTGAACCTTTTTTTAAAGGTGTCTTTTCAAGACACTCTCAATTTTACCTACTCACCTCATCAAAGAAGCCTTTTTCAAACAGATTTGGGAAATTTGAACCAGTTACATAATATCTTCTCATGCTCAAATGTCCCCAAGAAATACCCAAGCATCATGACTTTTATTCATAGAATATCTCAGACCTTACATTGTGGCAGGATATGAATATATGTATACATGTATGTATGTATGTATGTATGTATGTATGTGTGTTTTATATATATCTATATTTATATAATATACATAGAAATTTTGTATTGGGTCCTATTGCTTTGATTTCTCTGTGGTATAGATCCATTAAAGGTATGAATGGTTCTGAAGTTTTGAAGGCATTTTAAAAACTATTTTCCCATGTTTTTATTGTATTCTTATTATCTGAACACTCCCCCGAGTCTTCATTTCCTTTTTCAGTTGCAAAGTCTTAAATTTCACATAATTTGTGCCTAGTAGAGTCTAGAGCTATCACTGGAGACAAAGGATGCTGTCAATGATAGTTTTTGTTTTATAGTTAGTGTTTTTGTTTAACCTTTACTGCAAGTTAAAATCTTGTTTTCTTTCCAAATAAATGAAAATATATACCATGGATTTTATTGGATTCTTTGCTCTTTTAGATGGAAGATATTATGAATATTGGGACTTAATAAATCAAGAGGAGAATTTCCTCAACTAGCTATGAGAAAGAAAGTGGTATGGGAAATGCATAAGAATATTATGAAAAACTCAAATATTATAAAGACATCAAATTCTGAATGGTCAGAAGTTTTCTAAAATATGAACAGATGGAAAATGGAAAAGGATTTGTGTTCCTTATAGTGAATTTGTTACTAATGACAAGGTGGGGTGTTTTGAATTAACCTACCTCTCAATAGAAATAAGGAGGAAATTCCTCAAACAATGTGGTTGCTATGAAGCAAAATCCATTTGTCTGTGTTAGTTATAACTCTAGTAGAAGGACCTTTCCAAAAGTTCCTAAAATGTAATTTATAAAAGTTTGCATTACAAAAAGAATGAACAGGACCCATTTTACTTAAATAAAGTGAAATGATGTGTTTGAATAATACCTAATTTGTTAGGTTTGGGTTATGTTAGCTTAGTATCACAAGTATATCACTGTCAACTTGTAAATATATAAAATAATTCTAACTTTGAAAGGACATGTGTGTATGTATATGGGTTTCTGTATATGTATACACATATAAAAACAAAAATGTGTTTAAACAGGTATGCATGCATACCTACATTCAGACTCAGAACTCTATCCAATGTTCCACCTACATTTCCACAAATACATAAATTTGTGCACATATACATGCATACATACAGGGAGAATCACTAAAAGAAATTAGAATTTTAAATTACTATAATAATATGCATCAATTGTTACACTTGAATGGATATAATCTTGATATCCCCTCATCATGCCTCTCCCAATCTTAAAGTTTATGTAGCTCTCAAAAATTATTTTCCAAAGCATGTAAGAGGAGCCAAAATCAATAAATCTGTGAATAATACACCAGGACATATTATTTGTCTCTTCTGAATTCTTATGGGGTCACACCATTAAGTTCACATAGCTGGCCTATTTCCAGAAGATTTCTGGGAAACTAGAAACATGTCACTGACTATATGCATGGGAGGAATTACTTTAGCAAAACCAGTAGAGAGGGCCTTGGAGAGTTGCCTATCTGTGAATTGAAAGAACAAATTGGAAGAAGATTATTCTTTCAAGTTCTCAAGCACTAGGCACCATAATTTATGGCAAATAATTTTATCTCCTAAAAGGATTACAAATCAAACATTTTTAAGACCTAGATTTAAAAAATTTTCTTATCACTGATATCCAGTCTAAGAGGGCTCAACCTACAGTCATTTCAGTCATACTTCTCTATACTAAAAATTGCTTTATTTTTTTAAAAAAACAGAACTTTGGCACCTACTTAAAAAATTTAGAAAGAGATATGGAAATATGTATCAAGATATACAGAGTCAGAGCAAATGAGGTTAGTTCAAAATACCTTTTATTCTTTTCATTATTTAAAATGAATATAATTCTTTTTCAGCAGTTTACCTCAATTCTTTTCCCCATTATAGCCTGTATACCCTATATCTGTATATTGTTTTTAGGTCTTTTCAAGACAGTCTTCTTATCTTTCCTCTGCCTTTTTGGGAGTATTTTGTTTCTCATACATGGCAGAGGACTATTGAGACAGGTTTGGACTAAAGTTACCAGTTTCCTATGTGTAATTGCCTTCCTTTTCTCTCCAGTTTGAAACAAGGAAAATAGAATAAAAACTGTTTTGTGGTGCTCTTCATGAAGTCATTTCTGGCCTTAAGTAGATTCATTATTTTTCTTGTTTTGTTTTTTGATAGGAAGATAACATCTGAAGATAAGCCATTAGAGCTATTCCAATTTTATATTTATTTTCTAATGTGTCTCTGTGGATGTTTCTTTGTACTACAATAGAACATAAGCAAATGCAATTCCATTGTACACACATACACACACACACACACACACACACAACACACACACATTTATGCCTTACTTGAATCTATATCTTTTATCATTCAACCTCCCCTTTAGGGAAATTTGGTAGTTCCAAAAGGGGGTTGCAACGTGTACTGCAATAAACTACTTCTTAGATTTCTGTGATTTACCCTATCTTTGGGAATATATTACACTACTACTATAGACTATAGCCCCCTAGTCCTTGTTGGTGTGTTTCTTATTTAACACATCAGCCAAAATGATACAATTTGATATTAATAAGAAATATATGCTTAATAGAAAAGCAGAAATAATTAAAATACAACATTCCACCCCTATATATGGATTTCGTTTTCCTACTATTGTATATGGTGTCCATGAGGGAAAGTGGTCAGAAAACTTGTAGAACTATACTAAGGAGGTACATTAAAAAGGACACATTCCCCTTGGGCAACACACAATTCTGGAGTATAGGCCTAGAATGTCTTTACAGACATCTGAAAAAGTCAATATGCCAATTCATTGTTCAGTAAAATTGTCCCACTTTTGATTCTCTCCTACTGTTTGAGGTCTTTTCTTGAATATATGCTACTTTTGGCCCTTCCTATTATGTGCTACTCTGTTTTCCTGCTATGTCTGAGAGAGATGCTCGGTGCTAGAATCAAAAAGCAACCCCAGGACAAGGCAATGAGAATATCTCAAACAGTACTGCTAACTTCTGCCTAGAAGAGTTAACTGCCATGTAAAGAAGTTAACTAGAGGAAGTAAAAAGTCCTACCACTTGTTGCTAGAATCTAAGCTGAGTGGAGAGTTAGTGTTAAAAGGATACCTCCTGTTGGGTTGTGAGCCCAGACCACCTTCATGGCCTAACCAAGGGAGCAGACATGGAAAACCTCTACTAATCTCAGGTTTAGGGTTTTTGTTTTGCTATAAGAACTTAATACTGCTTCAAGAGCCCAAAAGGACATCAGTAAACATAGTTGCAGGACCATTTGGAAGTCTTAACCTATTGTATTTCATATCAGAGTCTGTTGTACGAAATGACTCAATTATAATCTCATGTTGAGGAAATGAATTCCACAGTCAGGCCATCTAAGCCAAAATTAGGTAATATGCAATTGATCCACAGTCACCAAATTAAATTCTGCAAATGATGATAGTTAAACACAATTTACTTAGCGTTTCTTTTCTCTGTGGATGAAAAGTATTTCTCTCGCGTTTTCTTTGTAGATAACTTTATAAGTATTTCTCTCACATTTTTCCCTAAATCTATTAATAAAAGTCAGCTAATAAGAAAGGGATATCACTATTCAAGGGTGATGTGATGTTGAATATGAACTAGATAATCTTTAAGCACTCTTTTCCCACTATTATTCTGTGCTTATACAGATCCAGATTATACATTAATATTATTAATGTTCTTGCACACAGTCACGGATTACATTTTAATTTCTTCTTGTTTTGTTTTGTTTTGTTTTCCTCATGAACTATTACTACTCCTTCCTCCTTAACAGTAGTATGTATTCCATCTCCATCCTTGCTTTATCATCTTCCAATCTTTAGGAAAAAGGTAAACTAACACTTGAATTAGTTTTTCAACACTAGTAAATTAGATAAAAAAGACAGATATTTAATCCTGATTTATACAAATCCAGATTATAGATTAATATTATTAATGTTCTTGCATAGAGTCAAGAATTACATTTTATTTTCTTGTTGTTTTGTTTTGTTTTGTTTTCCTCATGAACTGTTATTACTCCTTCCTCCTTAACAGCAGTATATATTCCATTGCCATCCTTGCTTTGTCATCTTCCAATCTTTAGGGAAAAGGTAAATAAAAACTTGAATTAGTTTTTCAATATAGATCAAGGATAGTTTTATCGGTGACCAGAATATTGAGTTGTCCACGAGATATGATTTGAAAATGTATTAAGCTAATTCCTCTTCTTGTCCACCCCATTTCCCCTAAATATAGATCTTTTTTTCTAGTTGCTATAATGATAGAAATTATATAGTCAAAGATTAATAACCTCAGTTTAAAACTATAATTTTCAAAAATTAAAGTATCTTCTTTCAAAATAGCAATGATTCTTGCTGCTCACAATTTTATGAGTTAATTATTAATTATTGAATTTGTTGATCAAGTTCTTTTTTCTTTGACTGCTACTAAACCAATAGAAATGAGTAGGAAGAATGAGTACTTTTGCCTTATAAAATATGCTTAAAAATTTATATCTGATTATAGAATTGTCATGACTTTCTAGGATACAACATATGAAGGATAAGTGCCAGGAAGTAGTATATGATCAGTAGTAATAGAGATCAGAATACTGAAAGGATAAATTGTAATTAACTGTTTTAATAAGTTTTGACCCACATCCCATGAGGAATTTTAAAGATGATGTGTATTTTAAAGATCATTAGCTTCTTTTATTGTCACTGATGAGGAAACTGAATTCTAACCCAGTAAAGTAGCTTATTCCAGTTCTGGGAAAATCATAAAAGAAATGGGGTAAGAACCCAAATAACTTTAACCCTAAATGCAACATGTTTTCTATAGCTAATATTATTAGCTCAGCATAAGTGAAGGAGAGAAATGTTTGGAAGGCAACTATCTTACTCTGAAGTGGAAACCAGCTTATTAACCCTTTTTCCTCCACCTTTCCAATTATACTTTTGATCAATTCAAACATGTACCTTTTTTCTGTCCTTATATCACATTTCTTTGACTTATTCATGTCTATCTTCCAACCAACACATATGATACTGCTGCTTTCAACTATGAAAACATCCTTCTATTGTTCTTTATTACACATGTTATAAGATAACCTAGAAAAAAACCTCTTCCTGTATTATTTTACAATTTTGTGGCTAGACAAGAAAATTTAATTCAGCAAATACTCATAGAGTATAAGACAATTCTATTTAAAGGAATTATTTTACTTGGAATTGGAGTCCACTTTTTTAAGGCCTCCCTTAAGTTAAAAATTCTCGTTAAAGATAGAAAGATGTGAAATAACCTAAGTTCTACCTTAAAGGAAGTTACAAACTGTGAGATACTTAGGACAACCCTTAAATAAATATAATTTAAGTAAGAAACCTATTGAGTGTTTTAGGCCTGAAGGTAGTTATAACACAGTAGTGTTAGGAAAAAGAAAATACTAAAATTTTACTGAAGTATAAAGTTTGAAAAACGAAGTCCCATAGAACACAGTTTAAATAATAATACATTAAAATAGGGGTTAAAAAACACAGATTGAGAAACTTGTAGCTAATTTAATAGTAAAAAAATTTAAATTAATCTCAAATAGTAAAAAGTATTATATTTAAGAGATTTAATAATTATCATTAGAAGTAAAGGAATAAAAAGGCAACAAAATAAAACCACATGCCCTTGGCTAATCAGCCTATTAAAAATCCCTTCTTACCACCACAGTTGCAACAGGAAGCCAAAGAACCCCAGACCAGGAATGCCCACTGAATTTATCCCTCTGTCTACAGGATGTACATAATGACAGGAAGTCAGTGAGCTCCCGGGAAATGTAGTTTTTTTAGGGCAACAGATTTCCAGTTACACATTAGGCAAAGTCCAAAGCATATTTTTAGCAATAGGATAATCTTACCATGTCAACTGTGTAAAGGATTGACAAGAAAGCAAGAGAAACTGAAAATAGTGGAACCAGTTACAAAATTAAAATAGCTCAGAAAAAAGACAATGAGAATATCAGTAGGAAAGTGGAAGGAAATAAATATGTACATGAAAATGTATATATATATATATATATATATATATATATATATCTTAGTTATGATGAACACATGGTTACATGATCTAAAAGGCTAGATGGAAAAGATGGCCCTGAGGAAGAAAAAAAGACCTCAGAAATATGAATGTGAAATCTAATAAAATATAAAATTAAACATTAAACTATTTCTTTATCTAAACTCACAACATTTCTCCCCAGTCTTTCTCCTCCTCCATTTTTGTTGAGAATACTATCATAATTCCATTCACTTCAACCAGTGTCATCCTTCTCATCTTCCTTTTCAGTAACCCACCATTGAATCTATTGTAACACCACATGAGTTCAGTCTCATAATTTCTTGTCTCATCTATTATAACACCTTTAAAATGGACTCCCTGCTCCAGGTTTCCCCTTCCTTCAATTAAATTCCAAAAGTAATCTTCCTTAAGTTTAAGACAGACTATATAACTTAAATGCTTTGTAAAAGCTATCCCTCTAAGCTATAATGTACTACCTGCTCACTTTCTCTCTTAGAAGACATACTCATTCAAGTGGCAAGTCACTTGCCACTTCCTAAGAAGACATTTGTAAATTTCTATCTCTTAATAGTTTTTAGATCTCTCTCCCTTCTCAAATGATCATGTAAGTAATTATTTACATACATATTTAACTTAGAAGTAGAATGTCAACTCTGAATGTAGATATTTTGTTTTTGTTTTGTTTTTGCTTTTATCAACAAAATCTTGTCCATCTTCTTACACCCATAGTACAATATTTTGTTAAATTAAGTTAACATATCCATTATGAATATAGGTATATTAGACAAATTAAGGACTGAATTCAGAACTAGAGATGTTGGTTTAGAAGCATATTTAAATCTCTAAGCCTGTTCTGCTTTGAGAAGGTTTGAATACATAAATATATTGAGAAATGTGGGAGAGTTGAAATGAAACGTTTGAGTGATTCTCTCAATATTAATAGTGAAATAGATGAGATCATCTGCATAGATAAGGAGGAGGTAATTTTTGTAGTTGACTAAAAGGACCAATTATTCTTTTACACTTCATGCAAAACTCTTAAAATTCTCTAGCATATTTTTCCTTATTCAATTCATATTGTTATAGTTGTTAGTTAACTAAAATTCACTGTTCTTCCTCATTCACTGGAATTGTAAAGATTAAAAATGGTGTTACTCCCATTTTTCCTCCTACCTATTTCACTTCTTCTAAACCATTTCTATCTTTGCCCTTAGAAGGTACCATATATTTTCTACTTTATTAGATCATTAATTCTAAACTGTAGAAAAGTTATGAAGTTCTGATAAAGCCTTCTATGGCTATAAATAAGAGGAGTTGGATTCATGGTTCAGCTGCCCAATTTTATAACCTTGAGAAAGTTAGGGGATCCCTTTTTAACTCAGTTTACTTATTATTCTTAATAGTAAATAGATAATTCTCCTTTTCAGCTTCATGAAAATTATGCTATAAATATATAAATGATTATTAATTGAATTTAGTCTTTTCTATACTATGCTAATGTTGAAGATGGAAAAGATGCTGCTGTATCTTTTATTACATAAAGTCTCTTAAAAATAAAAGTTCAGGCTTATTTAACCTTTAATGTCTCTTTTTGCACTAGTATACTGTATGCTTAGATCAAGTAGCATCTATGTGCCCTATATTTAATTTGAGAGGAATGGAAATTATTTTTTGTATATAAATATTTCCCTCTTTCATTTTTCATTTCCAGCACAATTTTTTCTCCTGGGTATCAAGCCTGGAAAGTTGCATGAAAATTTAATTATGCTTTTGTGGAGATTCAAATATATTGTTAGTTGACCAGTTAAGTCATTTACCTTTGATCTTTGATCCAATATTTGCGAGCTTTGAAAAAAAGGAGGTGGTATGGAAGATTAAGAAATAGTACCATAAAGGGCAGAGGACACTAACAATATTATTTTTTTATTTGGGAGTGGTTTAAGTTTTGAAAATCACATTCCTCACAACAACAAATAAGAGGTGAGGGATCCATGATATTCTTATTTTAAATAGAAAAAAAAATCTATCACTCTGAGAGAATAAGTGACTTGCTTGTGACTACCCAGCTAGTATTATAGACAAGGCTCAAACTCAGGTCTCCTGATTCCATATTCATAATTCTGTCCATTTGAACACAATAGATTTTAATTATTTGATTCACTGCCTAGTAGCACTCTGATTAAAAATCTTTGTCCCTGATCTCAACCTCTAGATACATATGTAAAACTATGTCCAACCCATCACATTCTGGATGTTCCACTTTTACTTAAAGCTCAACATGCAGAAAAATGACTATTTTTTCCCCTTTGGATTTATTTCCCCTTATTTTAGTATTTCTGTTTATTATAAAATCACTTGCCTTGTCCTCTATATTCATAGCTACAATCTTTGACTCTGTTCACTACCTCACAACTATATCCATTTGTTTATTATGTCCTTTCAAGTCTAACTCTATATTATAAACCACAAATATCCTCTTCTATTCTTTTTACCCCTACTAGCACCTCCCTACCATCAACAACTAGCTACTATGGTCAAAGTACTAAATTTGAAACTAAGGAAGCTATACTCAAAGAATGGCTTCATGCCATACTACCTTCATGATCTAAGGTAGGTCACCATCTGTGTGAATCTATTTCTTCCTCTTATCACATGAGGGAATTGAATTAGATGATTTAAAAGATTTGCTCCAGATCAAAACTGAAAGCATAAAACTCTTTTAGAGGGCTCCTATGATAATTGCAAAGTTTTAATCATCAAAATGAAATTAATTGAGATATTTAGTTAGAAGTGCTTATTAAACTTGTAAATGTGTTAAAAGCTTGAAAGTGCTAATAGAGGAAGCACTATGTAAATGATCATTTCCTCTTCCCCTCCCTGTTTTTTCAAAAGTCTTCATTTCATTACTCTTACCCATCACTCATCTTCTTATTGCTATCAAAATAATCCCATACATAACTTTGGAAGAAAGAAAAAAAACAAAGAAGGAAAAAAGGAAAAAAGAAAGAAAAATAATTTATGCACTATAAAGTAGATATCCAAATAGAAATTAGAAATAGATACTTTAATAGCATTCTTCTAAGAAACATCAATAGGGTCCTTATCAAATACTGAATAGCATTAAAGTTCTTTTATCTGACTTGCATGGTTTTCTTCCCTGTTCTGACACCATATCCCCTTCCATCTCTCTCCTTGACTTTGCACTCTAGGCAGACTAACCTGTCTTCTGCCCCAGAATATGGCTTATGTTTTCTGCCTCTCTCTATTAACTTTGATGACCATGTTCCTTATGTCTGAAATAGCATCCCTTTTGATCTTTTCCTAATAAATCCGTACCCATATTTTAAAATACAACAGTAATTACAACTTCTCTGTGAAGCATTTCCTGGACCCCCTTTTTGATAGAGCAGCACTGCTCTTTCTCTAAAATGGCCAATTATTTTATGGGTTTGTAATTAACAAGTTATATAAGATTGTATATCATATTTCTCAATGTTTGTGTTTTATCACTCCAACTACTATGTGGGCTGTATGAGGACAGAAAAACAATGTCTGATTTAAATTTTCTTACCCATTCTCCCATATTTTGATTGACAAAAAATTATGTACACAACAATTCCTCCAGCAAAGTATGTACTGAATAAATGATTTGTCTTTATAAATGTTCATTGAATGAATGAAATCATTAAGGATTAGAGGAATCTTTAAATTATTATCTGTGGCCACAGATGGAAATATGTATGTCACTTTTTAGTCTATTCTGATCTTTCAATTTCTGTTTTCCAAAGGAGGAATCTTATTATAAGGGCAGGAAAGTGATCAGCTTGTAAAATCTGCATATTTTTGACACCTTCATATTCTCTTGTCATTTTAAAAAATCAGCAGTAAAGCATGAACTATAAAAAGATATATGGAAATAGCGTACATAGGAGTGACCTTTCACACAGAAGCATTTAGATATTCTATATCACCTAATTGCTAAATAAAATGGCTTTCTCCAAAGCAGGTAAGTTCTTATAACCTTATTTGATGATCTCTTTTACTTGGACACTTTCTGTTCTCAAGGGTAAACCATATATTGCTAAAGTAGTCAAAAGATCATGCTTCAATAAGATAAAAATGAAGAAATTTTAATATATAACTTTCAGCAAAGGTAATGTTTTCTTGTTTTTATATTTGAAAATAATTATTTTGAAACTTCATATTTTATTTTTAAATATTTGTATATATAAGTACAAACTTTCACTCCCCATGTATGTGCATGAGTATGTATGTATTATGCATGTATATATGTACTCAAAGTAAACTGATTTCATTATTAAAAATTAGATTGTATTTTTTTCAAATGTTACATAAAACACTAAACAATTTAAATTAACTGATGTAATTTAAATTAATAAGTTAATTTAAATAAATAAAAACATATTAAAATAGGGTAAGAAGGTACCTAATTTTCTTAAATGAGGTCACATTACTAGCTTAAATCAAAATATACTTAATGGTACCAAAATAGCACCAGGGGCCTGACTATTGAACTGTTAAAAGTTATCTATGTAGAACAAAAGATCAAGAACATCAAGGGAAATAATGAAAAAAAAATGTGAAGGAAGTTAACCCAGCAGTAACATATCTTAAACTGTACTATAAGACAGTGGTCATCAAAACAATATGGTAGTGGCTAAGAAACAGAAAGGAAGATCAGTGTAAAAGGCATGGGGTAAGTGACCTCAGCTAGACAGTCTATGATAAACCCAAAGATCCCAGGTTTGGAGACAGAAATCCACTATTTGACAAAAACTGCTGGGAAAATTGAAAAACAGTATGGGAGAGATTAGGTTTAGATCAACACCTCACACCCTACACCAAGATAAATTAAAAATGGATGAATGACTTAAATATAAAGAAGGAAACTAAGTAAATTGGGTAAATACAGAATAGGATACTTGTCAAATCTTTCAACAAGGAAAGATTATAAGACCAAGCAAGAGTTAGAAAAAATTACAAAATATAAAATGAATAATTTTGATTATATTAAATTAAAAAGGTTTTGTACAAACAAAAGCAATACACTCAAAATTAGAAGGGAAGCAAGAAATTGGGAAAAAAATCTTTATAACAAAAACTCTGACAAGGGTCTAATTACTCAAATAAATAAGGAGCTAAATCAGTTGTACAAAAATCAAGCCATTCCTCAATTGATAAATGGGAAAGGGACATGAATAGACAATTTTCAGATGAAAAATCAAAACTATCAATAAGCACATGAAAAAGTGTTCTAAATCTCTTTTAGTTAGAGAGATTCAAATCAAAACATCTCTGAGCTACCACCTCACACATAGCATATTACCTAACTTGACAGCAAAGGAAAATAATAAATGTTGGAGGCGATGTAGCAAAATAGGGACATTAATGTATTGCTGGTGGAGTTGTGAATTGTTCCAACCTTTCTGGAGGGCAATTTGGAACTATGCCCAAAGGGCTATTAAAGTCTGTCTACCACATCCAGTCATACCACTGCTGGGTTTATACTCCAAAGAGATCATAAGGAAAAAGACTTGTGCAAAAATATTCATAGCTGCGCTCTTTCTGGTGGCAAAAAATTGGAAAATGAAGGGATGCCCTTCTATTGGGGAATGGCTAAACCGATTATGGTATCTGATGGTGATGGAATACTATTATGCTCAAAGAAATAATGAGCTGGAGGAATTCCTTGTGAACTGGAATGACTTCCAGGAATTGATGCAGAATGAAAGGAACAGAGAACCAGGATAACAATGTACACAGAGACTGATACACTGTGGTACAATTGATTATAATGAACTTCTCTGCTAGCAGCAATGCAATGATGCAGGACAATTCTGAGGGACTTCTGAGAAAGAACACAGTCCACATTCAGAAGAAGAAATGTGGGAGTAGAAACACAGAAGAAAAACAACTGCTTTATCACATGGGTTGTTGTGGATATGATTGGGGATGTAGACTCTAAATGGTTACCATGGTGAAATTATTAATAATAGGGAAATAGGTCTTGATCAATATTACATGTAAAACTCAGTGGAACTGTGTGTTGGCTATGGGAGGGGGGAAGAGGAGAGGAAGAACATGAATCATGTAACTATGGAAAAATATTCTAAATTAATTAAATAAACATTTTCATTTTTTAAATTTATCTATGAAAAATGATGGAGTTATAAATAAATCTATTTTTCTACCACTGTGACTTGAAGAATAATTATTTCCAGAAAAATAATAGATAATAAAATATAAAGTATATGCTACTAAATACAATAAATTTTTAAAAATTGGAATGAACGAAGTCATGTTGGAAGGAAAACTGTCAATGTTGAGTAAGGGGTTTAGATCAAATATCTGTTATATAAGGATTTAGTATTTCAACATATGATGGAGGATTAACACATAACACATGTGACTAGATGGATAGCTAGATAGATATATTTGTGTATATTCATATATATGTTCTTAGACACATGCATAAGACACAAATATCTCTATGTGTATGTATTAAATATATTAAAAGGGAAGTGATGAATGAATATAAAAAACTGAACTCAAAAAAAGAGTCGTATTACTAGTAGCCATATGAAAGACTATAATAACTAGTAATAAGTAAAGTTCAAAAATAAAAATAATTAAGGCTCACCTAATTGACAAAGATGACAAAAAAAATTTAATTGTCAACCTACAGGCACTCTAAAGTTGTCTTGAGGAAGCTGTGAATTGTTTCAAAGATTCTGGAAAGTAATTTGAATTTATACTTGTAAAATAGAGTGAATAAATGCCTGTAACTTTTGATCCTAGAGATTATACTGCTAGGAATCCCATTGTTTGTCCCAAAGAGGCTACAGACAGAAAGTTTCCTTATGTACCATAGAATCACCTTTTTCATGGTGACAATTAAATAGAAATAATAGTTGTCAATTGATTTGGGAATGGTTAAATAAACTGCAGCACACAAGTATAATGAAATATAACTTCATCATAATAAGCAATGAATATAAATAATTCAAATAAACATAGAGAGTCTTAAATAAACTAAATGTAAAGTTAAAGAAATGAAGGTATACAGCAACATGTGCATGAATAAAATGTGAGTAGGAAGAACAATAAAATGAAAATGAATAGTGGAAAAGTGCTATGGCAAAGCTTAATACTAAAGGAGAGATGAGAGGATACCCATCCCTCCTTTTCCTGAAGATGTGGGAGACCATGGATGTAGGAATTTACATGCTTTTAATTGTAGACATTTTTCTTGCTGGTTCCACTGAAATGCTCCCCTATTACCCTTTCCTTTCATCTTTGTTGCAAAAGAAGCTTAATGAGGTTGGTGGTAGGTCTATACTGGGATATGAATGTGATATAAAAATATAAGGCAGATTTTTTTTAAAAAATGATAGTAAACAAATAGGTTTCTGCAGGACTAAAAATAGAAAATGTTTCATTTTTCAAATGATTGAAGAAGAAAGGAGATGACATTGTGTAGCACAAAACACATTGGGTTGGGAGTCACAGAATCTGATTTTAAATCTTGGCTTTGAAGTATATGTATGTCATCCTGGGCAAGTCATTTTGTAAAATGAAGGGTTGAACTAGATACCCTTTCAAGTCCCTGTCTATTCTAAATGATTCTTGGCAAACTACTACTACATTAATAATTGTTAGTATCTACATAACACTTTAATATCTGATAAGCACTAACATATTAACACATTTGACATTCACAACAACTCTGAGGTAGTTATTAATAACCGTAGTTCAGTGATAAAAAAAAAAAAACTGACGCTCTGAGGTCACCTAGCTAGTAAGTGTCTGAAGCAAGAAACAAACTCTAAGTTTAACCTAAAACTCCCTCATTATGCTACTACTAAATTCAGTTTTGGATATTCATCATCTTCCCAATTCCCCCAGCCTCCTTTCCTCTCTATTTAGAGGGCTGTTGGGTTGAGCATCCAAAACCTTCTTTTCTAGAGGGCAGGATCTGTATTTTGCACCTCATTCACTATCATTCACATCTTTGTTTGATTTCAGTTCCAAGAAACAAGATGCTCCCATCATTTTTCCAACACTTTCAATATTCCTTTTGTGAGTTTTCTTCCTCCATTGAAAGCAAGGACTGTCTTTTTTTTTCTTATTTGTATGCTGAATGTTCAGCATAGTGCCTGGCACATAGTAGGTACTTTTTAAGTGCTTATTGAATTGACTTTAAGAGCAGTCATACCATGTATTTGATCCCAGTTCACACACACACACACACACACACACACACACACACAAAGATTAAATCAACTCTCGCCTGCCCATTTTTAGATTTAATCACCAGAAGTGTGTACACCCCACTTATACTTGAGTGGGGGAGGTGTATGACCCATGTGTGCAATAGTGGGTAAAGAATCAGAATCGTCTGACTGCCCTCTGGGAAGTCCTAAGCAAACAAAGTCTTTTCGGATTTTTGTCTTCACCTTGACTTTGGAGGAGCTCTGACTGAAGATCACAGACTGTTTCTTCTTTCTTTAGAACTACCAGGTGGGGTGAGTGAAAAAGACTGACTCATTTCCTGGATTTTCTGAAGGGACTAGCCTCAGGAGAGACCTACCCTCTTGAGAAAGGCTCCTTGCATCCTCAGGTCCTTGGTTCAAGGTTGAGGCTCCTCCAGCTAAGGACTAAACTCCCCTGTCTGGGTTGAGCCAGGGGTTGTAGCAAAAAATTAAGTGTGTTAGGTTAGATATGTTACCCTGTCTACTCTCTGATTTTCTTACTTTCACTCTTTCTATATTTTATAAATAAATCATTTTGGAATTGATTAAAATTCCTGGTGACCCTACTCTTAAATAATCCAGTCCAACCTTTTATATTAACCCTTTACATTCTGGCCCTTTATGTATATAAATGAATTTAATAAACAAATGAGTGTGCATATGTTCAACTATATTATCAAAGATTTAATGAATTCTAGATTAGGATGCTTATCATATTTTTCAATGATACAAAGATGAGAAAAAGAACACATCAGATGATAAACATGATCCCAAAATTTTTAGACTTTTAAAAATGGGTAAAATATAAGATTATATGGGCTAGGCATACATCACACAAAGTCCTAAATTGGAGGTCAAAAATATTAATAAAGATATGTAGGAGGATAGAAACAAAGTTAGATAATAGTTCAAGTTTTTTTTTAATTATAGAAAGTTTAGGAGATTGTAAATGCCAAATGAGTCACTACTACAATAGATTAGCTTGTTCAAACTTATGTGAATGTAAGCTACAATAAGAAAGGTGATGATTTTGCTGTCTGCCCTTGTCAGATTGAATTTGGAATATTATATTCAGTTCCCAGCACCATATTTAAGAAAAGACACCATCTGGACTATATCCAGAGAAAAGTGACCAGGGTGGTTATGCAACTCAAAATCATCTCACACCATTTTGAGTGAAAGAATTGGGGGTTTTCCTGGTGAAAAGATGACTTCAGTGCTGATGAGATGTGAGAAGTGGGGCAATGTAATGAGATATGTTGACTGTCTAAGAATTTGGTAAGTTGTCAGAGAAGAAGACCGGGGGAGAGAGGGAGTATTGGGGAGGGAAGGAGAGAGAGGGAGGAGAAGGAGAGGGAGAGGGAAAAGGAGAGAGAGAGAGAGAGAGAGAGAGAGAGAGAGAGAGAGAGAGAGAGAGAGAGAGAGAGAGAGAGAGACAGAGAGAGAGAGAGAGAGACAGAGACAGAGATAGAGAGAGAGAGAGACAGAGAGAGAGACAAAGAGAGTCTGATTTATTTTTTTGGTCCCTGAAAGGAAAATTGGTAGCAATGGGTAGAACTTACTGAAATATCAAAAAGTGAAATAAATTATCCCTAAAGAGAGTTAATTTTTCATCCCTGGAGAACATTAATTAGAGCTTATATGATGATTTGTAGAATTGTCATTAAAGGAATTCTTGCTGAAGCAGGAGCCATACTAGGTTATCTCTGAGGTCACTTTCAACTGAGAAGTAACTACTTCTCAAGCACCATAGTCATGGTAAATAATTTCCCTTTAATATTAAAGATTTTTCCCCCATCTTGTAAGTGGAAAAATTGTGGTACTCTACTGGGAGAGAGGAAAGAAATTACTGGATCAAATGTTACAAGGACTGGATTTTAGTCCTGGCTCAGCTACTGTATAATTCTGTAACACCCTCAGGCAAAAGTAATCTATTTCTCTGAATTCCTATGACAAGCTACACTTCTGTTACCTCTGGTTTTACATTTATCTTTTAGTAGCATTATTTGTGCATATAGCAGGGTTGACAGATGCTATGTTTTCCCAATATAGGAATGAATACTTTGCAGACAAATGATGCTTCTTTCCCCATCTCCATTTGATCATCTTGAAAATAGAGATAACAATCCTTATGCTAAATCCCTTAGCAGGATACTTCTAAAAAATTCCTAATAAGAGCCATTAATATTTTGCCTATAAATTCCCTTAAGTGTACTTACCAAATTGTTTGATTTCCTTTAAATGAAAGTCACTTTTGGATATATTTTTTTTTGAATCTCAAATTATTTTGGTAAGATGATCTCTAAAATTGGCAGCTGGGTGTCTCAGTGGATTGAGAGCCAGGCTTAGAGATGGGAGGTCCTGGGTTCAAATCTGACCTCAGACACTTCCCAACTGTGTGACCCTGGGCACGTCACTTGACCCCCATTGCCTAGCCCTTACCATTCTTTTTCCTTAGAACCAATATCTAGTATTGATTTTAAGACAGAAGGTAAGGGTTAAAAAAAAAAGAGAGAGATGATTTCTAATATTCTTGATGTCACCCTGTAAGATGATCTTCAAAATAACATTAGTGTTCAAAAGAAAATAAAAATGTTTATTTCAGCATGACTCGTACTTGGATGTAATCATAACATTCTAAGCACTTAAAGATAAAAATGGCTTTTATTTGTGTTTCCTTAGAGACTGAAACAACTAGAAAAAAAAGCATTTACTTGTACATAGCCAGGATACCCACTCATTTTGTATATTTTCTTTCACAACTAAGTTCTGTGTATTAAAATCATAGATTGAGAGCTGGATGACATTTAGTATAAGTGACACATAGGTTAAGCAACTTAACCAAGGTTACACACACAGTATATGGCAGAGTAGGGTTTCTGAGGAAATTCTTATTATTTCAAGCCCAACGTTCATTTCCCCCTACAAAGCAGCCTGTCTACATCTACAATATTACAGATGATTTAAGCATTTAAGCACCATCTTTATTTTTGCAGAAATAAAATATTCTAGTAAAGGAGTATATCCTGTGCCTTTTAGTCCAAATATAATATAAATAATGCTAGAAATTCTCCCAGAAATTTTTAACATATACATATACATATATATGTGTGATAGATTTAAAAAAAATAAAATTTTTATCGTGAATTAGAGAAAATCATGAGAAAATCACTCATGAATAGTGATTTTCTGGTTCTTCTCACTTTACTTTCAATCAGTTCAAATAGTTATTTGAAATTGTTTTTTCTCCTCGAAGCCATCTCTTTTATTATCTATTATAGTCCAATAGCATTTCATCATAATCATATATCTCAATTTGTTCACTTATTCCCCAATTGATGGGCACCCCATAAATTTATCTTTGCCACCACAAAAAAGAAATTCTAAATATTGTATACATATAGGTCCTTTACCATATATATAATATATATATAGCCATATTGTTGAGAGACAGAGAAATACGTTGCATTCCTGGGTCAAAGAGTATGAATAGCTCCTTAGGTATAGTTCTAAATTGTTTTCCAAAATGGTTGTACCAATTCATAATTCTACCAACAGTGCCTAATTTCCCTCATCCCTTCCAGCATCTGTCATTTTTTAAATTTATGTCATGTTACTCCATCTGATAGGATGGGATGTTATTTCAGAGTTGTTTTATTATCTGTTTCTCTAATCAATAATTATTTAGATCATTTAAAAATATGGCTAAAGAGAATTCTGATCTCTTCTTTTGAAAACTGTTCATTGACAACCTTTGATCATTTTTCAACTAGAGAATGGTTTATAATTTTGTTATTTGGCCCAGCCCAGATCCTTATATATTTGAGAAATGAGGCCCTTGGTAAAGATGCTTTCCAAACCCCCCCTTTTTTAAATACTTTTCTTGTAATTATGGCTTCATTGGTTTTCTTTGTAGAAAATATTTCCAATTTCACATAATCCAAACTATTTTGATGTCCATTATTCTATTTATCTCTTATATTGTCATATGCTTTTAGGTAAATTTTTCCATGCTTCCATAATTTGCTTATGATATCACTCTTTATGTCTATTCTCACCTTATCTTGGTAAACAGTATGAGATGTTGGTCTATGCCCAGTTGAACCAAACTGCTTATAAATTTCCAAGCAAATTTTGTTAAATAATTGACTCTGGCTCCCTAAATTTAATTTCTTTAAATTTATTAAGCAGAAAGTTCCTATAGTCTTTTTCCAGCATTTTTAAACCTAAAGATCCTAGGTTTCTATAAGTACAACAGCATATCTGTAGAAAGAGCCCAAAACACCATGAACATATATTTTGCTAAGAAAATTGTACCAAAATTTTAAAAATGAAGTATGTTCAACAGAATAAGTCCAGAATGGTTCAAAAGAGCAATAATCATTGCAGAATTATAAATCACAAGCATCAGCATAGGAAAATGTGAATATACCATGTCCACCAATTGGGAAATGCTTATAATAAGAGATAATCTCATGAAACCATTATGTCTATGTAATCAATACCAATCCATTAAATCAAAAGATATATCCTTTCTTTAAACAATCAAAAACCCACAAAATGAAAAGAAACATTTAAATTATTACTTCTAAATTTTTGCTAAGTATTTCTGCTTTACCTTTTTGAGATAATGTTCTTTCTATGTGTGTGATGGTAGTGGAATATTTATATGATGAGAAGTATTTGTAGTGGAAAAATGTGAAATCATACATCTTAAGAATGTTTTTGGCAACTGGATTAAAAAACAAAACCCTAAAAGAAAAACTTTAATTTATTGATTTTTGTGATTTTTTAACTTATTTGTTTTCCTTGGACATTACTGACAATTAGAATGATTTTGAATTCTAAAACAGCTCTATTTAAGAAAGCAATAGATTATTTAGAATGTATATTGATGTAAATCCAGTGTGTTTTTCATATTGGTTTTCTTAATAATGGAAAATAAAGTTATGTCCTTCTTTGTACTTAATTGTAACATAGAGAGAAAGAGTTGTTATATTTCATACTAAAAAGGAAACTAGTTTTACTAATCTCCAAAACTGAGCATTGAAAATATTGACACATCGTTTCCAAGATTATTGTGTTATTAGGATTATATATTTAATTAATACCAATGTCCAAAATCCTCATCTTAATTTACATATAGTGAAACTGTACATGCTGGAGTTCTAATGAAATAACAATTCAGTAACAGTTTTCAAGGTTACTCTGTCTATATAATACTATTTGTTATATTTGAAAATTAAGTTAAACTGATAGACAACATTCTGAGAATAATCAATTCATTATTTAGGCTAGAGGTAACCAATAAGCTGAATCAATGGCCTTTTTCAGTGACCTAAGAGCTTGAGTGAAAGTTGAAAGAATATTTTAAACTTGTGAGCCTTCCTTCTAATTGGCCTAACAGTAAATCATTTGGACTTCCCTTGGAAAAGGTAAAAATATCTTACCCAAATCTTATGTTTTTCTTCCCTTATCATCTCTTGATTTCCCTGGCCATTTTTCAACTCACAGCTAAAATTAACCTCATCTAATGCTCAATACTAGGCAAATATTTTAATGAGGATGTGGGGTGAGAGTTACCTCAGCTCTTTCCCATTCAGAAAATGAGAATAATCTTCAGATAATAGGATTTGACTACTGACAATAGAAGTAGTCTGCAGCAGTTTGGTTTGAATCAACTTGAATTTGAAATAAGTGAATAGTGAGAAAGGCTACAAAGAAACTTGAATTTGGGATAACTAGATATTGGGAGAGGTTAAGATAAAGGATGCCAATAGTATACTACATAAGAATGGAGATTCAATTCACAAAAGAGATTAGTTCTGAATGAAGATTGTTGTTGTTCATACTTTGTTTTGCCTGGGCTTTTTTGGAAGTGTACCAAAACATCATGATTATGATTTCTCAACTTGCTCATAAACTCAATTTAAATGAGGCAGAGATACAAAAAATCTGCAACCTCATCCCCCCCCCACCCCCAGTTATTCAAGTCTAGTAACAAGAATAAAATTATTGTCAATGAGATGCAGTGGATGACTTTTGTGTCTTCAGTTTCTGACCCTATTCTAAACACCTCACTGCACCTGCATCAGTCACCTTCATGGTTTTTGAACTGAATTGTTCTAATCTATTACATTAGAGGAAGTCTTCACATGCATTGGAGTAAGCACCTCTTAACTCTTTGACAAGTCTGAGGTCTGTCATTGACTGACAACCTAGTTTAGTCCTCCTACTGAGATGTTTTAAAGAGGATGTGGATAATATGCATGCTACAGATTTTTGGAGTTAAAGGTGAGAGTTGGATTTAACAGACCTGGTGAAAATTGAACAGAAAAAAAAAGAATATTACTTTTCTCATAAGGGTATAGTATATACATAAAAATTAACCATGTATTAACTAACAAACCTAACAAACATGTAAACATAAAAAAATATATGCAGTAAAGCATAAATATTAATCACATTCTTTTCCAATCATAGGGCAGCAAAAATTATATTCAGAAAAAGCTATGAAAAGACAGATTAAAAAATATTAGGAACCTAATTTAATTCTGAAGAATAAGTGAGTGAATGGACAAATCACAGAAATAATCAATAATTTCATTGAAGATAATGATAATGAGACAATATAGCAAAATTTATGAGATACAAGCAAAGCTGTATTTAGGCAAAATCTTGTAGCTTTAAATGTTTACATGAATAAATTAGAAAAAACCTGATAATTGAGTTTGTTATGCAACTAAAATAGTTTAAAAAGAACAAATGGAAAATCCATAATTAAACACAAAATTTGAATTTTTGAAAATCAAAAGAGATGAATAAAACTGAAAATAAAAAACCTTTGAACTAATCAATTGAAGTAATCAATAAAATTAAAATATATTTTAGTGAAAAAACAATTAAGAAGATAAACCATTGGTTAATTTGATTAAAAAAAGGGAAAAAAAGAAAATCAAACCACCAGTATCAAAAATAAAAAGGGTGAATTAATCAACAATGAAGAAGAAATTAAAGCAATTAATGAGAGTAATTTTTCCCAATTATCTTCTAACTTTGCTAATCTAAGTGAAATGGTTGGGTATTTTCAATATATATATTAACTGCCCAGATTAACAGAAGGGGAAACAGAATACTTAAACAATCTTATTTTAAGGGAAAAAATTAATTAGCCATACACAAAAGGTCAGATGGGTTGACATGTGAATTCTACCAAATATATGAGGAACAATTAACCTCAATACTATAAAATTTATTTAGTGAAACAGGGAAAGAAAAGATCCCACCAAATTCCTTCTATGATACAAATATGGTCCTGATACCTAAACTAAAAATAGAAAAAGAAAAGAAAATCAAAAACCAATTTCCCTAATGAATATAAATAGAAACATTTTAAATAAAATACTGGAAATGAGATTTTATTTTATATCACAAGGACTATTTAATTAAAAAACACTGGAAAGCAAAGGTATAAATGGAAGTTTCCTTGAAATGATAAACAGTATTTACCTAAAACTATCATCAAGTATTTGTTTTTAATGGAGACAAGCTAGAATATTTCCCAGTAAGATCAGGAGTGAAATAATATTGCCCATTACTACCACTATTATTTAATATTACATAATAAATTTCTATAATTCAAACTCTATTATAAAGCAGCAAGCATCAAACAATTTGGTACTGGCTGAGAAATATAGTAGTGAATCAAGGAAATTGAAGATAAAAAACTCACTGTAGTGAATGAACAAAGTAACCTAGTGTTTGAGATCCAAGCTTCTGGACTGAAAACTTATTTGATAAGAGCTACTTGTAAAACTACAAAAGAGTATGGCAGAAACTTGGCATTGATCATATCTCACACCATATACCAAAATAAAGTCAAAATAGATACACAAATTAGAAATTATCACAAAAATGTGATAAAAGCAAATCTTAAGAGCTCAAAATAGGGCCTATCTGACCTATGAATAAGGGGAAATGTTTTGACAAAACAAGATATAAAGAACATTACAATATGTAAAATAAATAACTTTGACTACATTAAATTAAAAAGGGTTTGCAAAAACAAAACTAATGCAGCAAAGATTAGAAGGATAAGAAAAAAACCGGGAGAAACATATAATAAATACCTCTTTAAAAGGACTCTTTTCTCAAATTTATAGAGAATTAAGTAAAATTTATAAGAATACAAAGCATTTCCTAATTGACAAATGGTCAAAGGATATGAACAGGCAGTTCTTAGATGAATAAATAAGAACTAATTTTAGTTCCATGAAAAAAAATGCTCTAATAACTATTAATTAGAGAAATGAAAATTAAAATAATTCTGAGGTACCACCTGACACCTAGGTTTGATTAACATAACAACAACAAAAAGAAAAAAAGTACTTGGTCTATATCTCAAAGAGATCAAAAATAAAATGACCTACTTATATAAATAAATTATTTCACTCTTTTTGTGATGGCAAAGAATTGTAAAATAAAGAGATGGCCATCAATTGGGGATTGTCTAAACAAAATATATGGTATATGATTGTAATGAAATACTATTGTGTCATAAGAAATGATGAAAAGCATGATCAAAAAGGAAAAAATGAAAGGTTTATATGAAGGGATAAAGTAAATTGAGAACTAGGAAAATATTGTATACAATAACAGCAATAATGTATGATGATCAACTGTGAATGATTTAACTATTATCAGCAAAGCAAGGATCCAAGACAACTCCAAAAGACTCAACAAAAAAGGCTATCTGGTGCCATTGGAAAAATATGATGGCATCTAAATGCAGATTGAAGCATACCATTTTTTACTTCATTTGCTTAATGAGGTTTTGTTTTATTTTTTGTATATGTGACATTCTTATCTCACAACATGAAGAACAGAAATCTACATTGCCTGATATCACATACATAACGTATATATTATTATTTGCTGTCTTTGGGAACTAGGAGTAGAAGGAGAGAGGGAAAGAGTATGGATTGAAAATGTCAGAAAACAATTCTTACAATTGTATTCATTTATAATCTGCAAAGTAAAAAATATATTTAAAGTTTAAAACATTTTGCTAGAATGCTAGCTTTAGCAATAAGAAAAGAAAAAGAAATTAAAAGAAATTAGAATAGGTAATAAAGAAATTATACTATCATCCTTCATAAATAATATGATATGTTAGAGAATTGTAGAGAAGAAATGAAAAAATGGAAATAATCAGTATTTTTTAAAACTGCAGGATATTAAAACCCATATAGTTAGCATTTCTATATATTATCAAGAAAGTCCAATAGTAAGGGATATAAAAAGAAATTGCATTTCGATAAACTATAGATAAAATAAAATATGTGGGAATCTACCTGCCAAGACAAAACCAGGAACTATATGAATTACAAAAATAAAATCAGATCAGAACATTGCAATATTGTGAAGTATTAGAAAATATTAATTCTCATGTAAAGGTCAAAGTAATATGATAAAAAAATGATAATTCCATCCAAATTTATCTACTTATTTATTCCCATACCAATCAAGCTGCTAACAACATTTTAAAAAGCTAGAACATTAATAACAAATGCATGTGGAAGAATAAAAGTTAAAGAATATCAAGGCAATTAATGAAAAAAGAATGAGAAGGGCTATACCCTAGTATGTCAGTACCAGATCTCAAATGGTATTACAAAGTGACAATCATCAAAACAATCTGGTACTGGCTAAAATTTAGAGTAATGAATTGGTGAAATAAATTATGTACACAATAATGAATAATAAATGAAGATAACTTAGTGTATGATAAATCAAAAGATATGAGTTTTTGGAGCAAGAACTAACAAAAAATATTGAAATAGCTATAAATCAGTTAGGCAGAGACTAGGTACACATTTATTATTTTTTTAACAAGAGGTCAAAAAGAGTACATGATTTAGACATAAAAGGTGATACTATAAGCAAATTAGGAGAACAAAGAATAGGTTTCTTTTTCTGTCAAAACTATGGCTAAGGAATGATTTATAACCAAACAAAAGACATAGATTATTATGGAGAACAAAGAATAGGTTTCTTTTTCTGTCAAAACTATGGCTAAGGAATGATTTATAACCAAACAAAAGACATAGATTATTATATGATATGAAATGGATAACTTTGATTAGATTAAATTATAGGTTTTTTTAATTTTTAAAAAACAATGCACCCAATATGAAAAGGAAAAAGAAAGTTGGAACTTTGTTTTTTATAATAAGCATTTGACAAAGTTTTCATTTCTTGAATATCTGAAGAACTGAGTAAAATTTATAAAAAATGTCATTCTCCAATTGAAAAATAGTCAATGTATACAAGCAGGAAATTTTCATCTGAAGAAATCATAGATACCTATACTCATATGAAAAAAAATGCTCTAAATAACTTTTGATTAAAAAATAAAACTACTCTGAGTTACCACCTTGTATATATCAGATTAGCCACTGTGACAAAAAAAAGAAAAAGAAAATAATAAATATTGTATGGGATATGGGAAAATTGGGACACATACACAGTTGGTGGACCTGTAAATTGATATAATCATTTTGGATAGCAATTTTGAACTATGGCTAAAGGGGTTGAAAACTGTTCATCCTCTTTGATCCAGCAATAGCACGGCTTGGTCTGTTTCTCAAAGAAATAAGGAAAATTACCAAAAGGGTGGGGACACCTATCCATATTAAAATGTTTATTGAAGATCTTTTTTTTCACTGTTACCTCCTTTATTTTATCTTTAACACAGTTCTATTTTTTTTTAATTTTTCCAAAGTTTACATGATTCATTCTCTTTCCCTTGCCTCTCCCCTTCTCCCTCCCAGAGCCAAGAAACAATACCACTGGGTTCTGTTACAGTTAAAAGAGTGGTTGCCTTAAACTGTGACTGCAAAAATATAGTTTCAAGATAGTGTCTTGATGTTATATTAAAAATAAAGAGGTCGCCAGGGAAAAATTCCCAAATATGAAATATATCCAAGTCAGCTGGATTTTTATGGAGATTTTAATTAATACAAATAAGGAATTAATGAAAGAGAGAGAGTAAGAGGAAACAATGAGAAAAAGGCTAGGCCAACCCAGGCCATCCTAGGCCCAAGCCCTAAGAGAGAGATCAGTCAGTCTTTAATCCACTCACCACAAGATTTGTCCCAAGCAAGATTCTAGTGTTCAGAGAGACCCACCAGTTCAGCTCCTGAGTTCAGCTCCACTTCAGCTTCCAAGGCTGAATTCTCTCAGAGGCCTTCTGATTCTCCTTTTAAAAAGAATTTTCTCCTATGTCACCTACCCTAAGTTCTCACATCTACCAATCACAGTAGATGTTTTCACAGGACTGACCATTCTTAATTCACAACTTCTTTAGTTCTCAACTTCTCTGGGTAGACTAAAACTTCTGAGTAAGTTTACACCTCTTTTTCCCTTGCAAATTTGCAAGTTGCCTCATCTTTTAGTGATTAATTTGACCTTCATAGGTACTGAGCACCTTTTTGTATTAGATCTAAAAATAGACCCAGCTTAAGGTTTTTTAGCTTTACTTTAAGTATGAGATAAGTAATTTTCATTGTTCAGGAAAGAGTTTACAACTTTATCTTCCCCTAAAGTATGCTTAAGTATGGGTGGAGTAGAGTTCTCACATTCCTGATCAAGTACCTTCATTCTTTAAAATGGGAAATGGTCTTAACCAAATCTTCTGAAGTAGGGTCTGAGAATTTTTAACATTCACAGTTCTACAAATGTAATCATTTGGTACCTATTTCCTCATTATTCATTTTTATCATGGAGCAATCTTTTAGAGCTGAAACCCCAAATCATATTACCAAATATACAAATGATAAGTAATAAGTCATTAGTTTTTCTTTTGCATTTCTTTACCCACAGTTCTTTCTCTCAAAATGGAGAGCATTCTTTCTCATAAGTCCCTCATGAATGTCCTGGATTACTGCATTACTACTACTAGAAAGCCCATCACATTGGATAATTTCATAGTGTTTCCCTTTCAGTGTACAGTTTCTCTTGGTTCTGCTCATTTCACTCTGCATCAGTTCTTGGAGGCCTTTCCAGTTCATATAGAAATTCTCCAGTGTATTACTTGTTATAGTACACAAGTATTCCATCTTCATCAGATACCACAATTTGTTTAGGCATTCTCCAATCAAGGAACACCCCCTCATTTTCCAATTTTTTTGCCACCACAAAGAGTGAAACAATGAATATTTTTGTACAAATATTGTTCATTATTAACTCTTTGGGGTACAAACCCAGTAGTGGTATTGCAGGATCAAAGGGTATGCATTCTTTTAAAGCCCTTTGTGCAAAATTCCAAATTGCCTTCCAGAATGGTTGGATTAATTCACAACTCCACCAGCAATGCATTAGTCTTCCAATTTTACCACAACCCCTCCAACATGCATTATTTTCCTTTAGTGTCATACTGGTCAATTTGCTAATTGTGAAGTGGCATGTTGGCATTGTTTTAGTTTGTATTTATCTAATTAAGAGGGATTTAGAACACTTTTTCATGAACTTATTGATAGTTTTGATTTCTTTATCTGACAATTGCCTATTCATGTCCCTTGACCATTTATTAATTGGGAAATGCCTTGATTTTTTGGTACAATTGACTTAGCTCCATATAAATTTGAAGAACTAGATCATTGTCACAGTTTTGTTATAAAAAAATTTCCCCAATTTGTTGCTTCCCTTTTAAATTTTGGTTTCATTGGTTTTGTTTGTATAGAAACTTTTAAATTTAATATATTTAAAAGTATTCATTTTATATTTTATAATGTTCTCTTTCTCTTCCTTGGTCTTAAATTCCTTCCTTTCCCATAGATCTGACAGGTATACTATTCTTTGTTCACCTAATTTATTTAAAATTTCCTTCTTTATATTTAAACCATTTACCCATTTTCAATTTATCTTAGTATATGATGTGAGATGTTGATCTGAATCTAAGTTCTTTTTATGTGGTAGCAAAGAATAGGAAATTGAGGAGCTGACTACCAACTAGGGAATGGCTGAACAAGTTCTGGTATATGATTGTAATAGAATACTATTTTGCTATAAGATATAACAAGTGACAAAATTTCAAAAATCCTGGAAAGATGTACATGAACTGATGCAAAATGAAATAAACATAATCAGAAGAACATTGCACACTGTAACAGTAATATTTTTTTATGAAAAACTGTAAATGACATGGTTATTCTGATTGATATAGTGATATAAAGCAAACTAAGAGATTCATGACAAAATATATAAGCCTCCTACAAAGTATGAACTGCTAATGTTTGAATGCAAACCAAAAGCTTGCTTTCTTTATTTCTCCTCCTCCTTTTCCCTCTCCTTCCCCTTTCTTCCCTTCTTCCCTTCTTCTCTCTCTCCTCCTCCTTCTTCTTTTTTTTCCTCCTCTTCCTCCTCCTTGTCCTTTTTTCTTCTTCTTCCACTTCCACAAAATGACTGATATGGAAAAACTGTTTTACATGATTGCACATGTAAAATCTATGTAAATTTGCTAGCCATGTGGTAGGGAGGGTGAGTTAGAGACAGGGAATGAGCGATGGTGGAAGGGTTTGAAATTCATTTTTAATGAGTGTTGAAATTGTTTTTTAACAGTAATTAGAAAATATAAAATATTATTTTTAAAAAGTTTTGAGTTCCAGATTCTCTTTCTCCTTCCTACCCTTCCCCCATATTAGTTGTGGGTGCTGTTGCACTGCCATTGGCTTATCCAGATTATCAGGATATGGATGTTGGCTTAGGCGTAAGTTCAGAACCTGAAATAGTAGATTTGGACTGATAGGGCTTGCTGTTGCCTTGCACTATACTCCTTGGTATAGTTCTTGGTGGCTCTGCTCACCTGTCCACCTAGTGAATGAGGTGCTCTCTGCTTACCTTTTACCTTGTTCTCTGCATGAAACTTGCTTCATTCTGTCCTCTTTTTGGTTCTTTCACTCCTGTATATGATTTGAGGCATTATTTTAAGTTTGGCTAGAGAAGATTCCCATGGTGGTTCGAGCTTTCCTTGTTTCTACTCCACCATCTTGGCTTGCAGTATCTCTTAATGAACATCTCTTTACCAGTTCAACGGACATTTATTAACTTCCTATTATGTCAGTCTGAGAAGACAGGCTCACTCTTTCTTCTCAGGCTCTTCCAGCTCTGCAAGCTGCTCCCAAACTCTTCCCACATTGTATGTAACACCATCATGGTAAACCTCAAGACAGTTGTTATAATTGAGGTGAGCCAAAGAAAATGGCTCCTCTTCCCCAAGGAAATAGGGGACAGTGAAAATGAGGAAATGTCAGATGATAAAGACTAAGGTGGTGGAGAAGTGCTTAAAGTCCTTCAGAAGAAAAGCAAGAAGTTAATGGCTAAATTTGCAAAGCTAGCACAAATTATGAAAACCATTTTTACTAACATGACCATCAAGAAAGGAACATTAACTTCTGATAAAAAAGGCAATTATGGACATTGGCAAGAAAGTGGCTATCCTAGCCAAAGGTACCATCAAATCAGGCATGAAAGGAGTCACTCCATTTAAAGCTGTAGTTTCCCAGCAAAAATAGTTTCCCAACCATTTCCCAAATGACCAAAATAAAAAGTACAAGAATTCCAAGAAAGAGGACTGTGAATCTGAGGACAGTGAAAGTGAAGAGGATAAAGAATATCAACTACTCAAAGTCACAAATAGAAGCTGTTGTGAAAGAAACATACCCAAGTTTGTAGCAGAGTCTTGCTCTAAGAATGGAAGACTCAAACTCCATTTAATACAGAAGTAAGAAAAGAATTCTGTTTGAAAAAGAAGAGGTTTGTATGAAAACAACCAAATAAAATAATGTTTAAAAATTAAAAAAAAAGAGGTTTGTGGTAGTATAATAGCCAAATAACTAGTGGAATATTGTGGGGGCTAATCAGGTAGCCCCAAATTTGATGGATTAGCCCAAGAATTTGATGGTGAACCTTTTAAAGACAGAAGTGCTGGGCCCCACCCCTACCCTATCCCCCAGACCAAGTATTGTGCCCCACCCCCCAAGTGCCCAGCATACCTGACTGTCCCCCTTTATCACAAACAGAGAAGGGAGAAAGTGTTCCTTTTGGGTTGCTGGGAAAAGGGGAAGAAAAAGTGGGGAAAATCCTCAGCCAGTGGAGAGAGCGGGATGGTAATGGCCTGAGCACTCTGCTCCCCTCCAGCTCTACCACCTGTGATTCCCCCCCCCCACCTTTACCCCTATGCATTCCCATTGTGATGTTGGGCAGAGGGGTTGGGGACATGAAAAGATGTCATCAGGCAAGGTGGAGGGGGGAAGCAGCTCCACCCACACCCCTCTGCTTTTCTATTAATCACCTCTGGAGGAGGGTCCTATGCCCACAGAGAGTGCTCTGTGTAGGATCTTTGGCACCTGTGCCATAGGTTCTCCATCACTGGATTAGGGGCTAGTAGAGTAGCCTCTCTGGAGCTGATATAAAAGCCGCACTCCAGGCACGTAGGAGCAGCTCCAGCAGTGGAATAGCAGCTCCAAAGTCTTGGAGTGATGGAGTAGCAGCCCTGGAGCTTTTGAAATAGCAGCTCTCATGGTGATGGAATAGTCTAATAGGTAATGTAATAATCTCATCTGTGGAGTAACAACCCAAGGTGTGAATCGTGGTTTGTATTTATTTTTAGGGTCTGAGAGCTTGTCATCTCCCATTACAGAGAAAGCTTCACCCCTCACCAAAACTCTGGAAAATAGGCTTGGCCAAATTCAGGTGGAGATGTGTTTTGTGATTTGACATGGATGTCATATGGAATAAGGAACATGCACAGGTTTGGGGATTCTTCTGGAATTTCAGTGTCTCCAGTGTTCAGGTGGCTTGTTCCCCCATTGTCCACCTTGTCATCATATGTCAATGTGGGAGAGATCTCACTGCCCCTCTGGATTAAGAATATGGGGAGGGGGGAGATGTGGCCCATTTTCTTTTCCTCTGATATTTGAAAGAATTCTGGGGTTTTTATCCTGTCATCTTATAATTGACAGAGCCTTTGGAGGACATTCCAAGAAAAACAGACAGTCCAGAGGTCTTCTTGGAAAAACCCTGATGACATTTCAAGTGAGAAAGCGTGTTGGTTTTCATGAGATGTATATTCCATATAAAGATTTTGCAGAGTTGGGTGATAGATGTGGGAGTTAACCTTTTTTTCTATGAGTTGTCTTAATTTGCCTTGTACTATTCCATTCACAAAATCATTTTTTCTAGAAAAAATATGCCTACTAAGTCAACATTATGCACTAGACATTGTTAAAAATTGGGAAATGGTATGGTTCTTGCCCTTAATGAGCTCTACATGTTCAGAAAAAAATCTACCGAACAGTAGTGTATGATAGGGATAAAGGAAGAATGAGGAAAATTTTTTGTGAAAATGTTTGTGTAGAAAGAGTTTACCTTCAACTCAAGGAGAAAGTGGAGGTTATATGAAGGAGGTGGTGACTGAAATGAATGCTAAAGAAAGGTTTCTTTGTTGCTTTTTTGTTAGTTGTTTTGAAATAAGAAAAGGATTTTCTCAGAGAGAGATGAGGGCAGTCTAGCCCAATAATGAAAACAGGTGCTATAATTGCACAAAATTTGAAGCTCAGATGCAGACTAGGAAATAGCTACTTGTCCTTTGGTTGGAACAGAGGGGATGCAAAAGGGAATAGTATTAAAATATCAATAAAGGTGGATTAGTCATAAACTGATAAGGATCTTAAATATCAGGCTAAGAAGTTTGTATTCTGGTCTACATAAAAAGGAACCATCAAAAAGAGTTCAAGCAGGGAAATAGCCCAAAAAGGCAGGACTCACTTTAAAACTTAAACTGCACTATTAACATTTTTCTCAATTACATTATTAAGTCTAGACAATCTAAAAAAACAAACAAAAAAACAAAAACAAGCCCTTATTTGTAGCATTTCCTGAATAACTGTCAATAGTCAAGTTGAAGAATCAAAAATTCTTTCTTGTGAAGTGAACTGACTCTTATCACCATATTGCTAGAAAGAGGTGAATAAGTAACAAATTAGAGAGGAGAAAGGAAGGCATAAGTGGGATTTTAAAGATCAATTAAGAGAAAATCACCCTATTTCAGATAATAGATGAGGGGAATTTAGGTTAGTGAGGTAGCAATGGGAGTAGAGAGGAAGAAATGGGGGAAGAAATATTGAATAAACAGAATTAATGGGATAGATGAATGCATCAGGTGACTCTGAATGCCTGTAAATAATCATCCAAACTCAATTCCATACTCCATACAACCTAATTCTTCATTCCCATACTCCTCAATACTCCCACCTCAAAGTTTAAATCCAAATCCCCCCAGATCTTCCACCCTACCCTCTGGAATACCTATTCCTTAGGCAATAAACTTCCTTTCATCTTAAATGTTCTTCTCCCACTCCTGCTCTCTATTAACTATTACTAAAGCCCGACTTTCTTCTGATGATGTGGTCTCCCTGGCCCCCCTTTTTGCACCATTACTGGATGCCGTTTCACTCCTTCTCCTCAGCTCACTAGTTCTGATGAGGACATGAGGACATTTCAAATAAGAAATGGAGAAACAGATACAAATAGATGCATGTATTTGTATGCAGATAGATGTCTAAGTAGATAAAGATTCATATAGATATAGATATATAATCAATGAAGCAATGCCAAGAAATCCTAAGCATATCATTCTTTCCACAATATAAACATTAAATAAACCTATTAATAAATATTGAGGAATAGAAATGTCATGCCTTTGAGAAGAAGACCAAGATGAATGTAAAGTATACCTTTTCAGATTGGCAGAAGTTGGTAGATCATTCAAATGCTGCTGCAATTATTTTTATCTATAAGAGCTTTATTTTTAAATAATGCTATGCATTCTGAGGTTTCCTAGTGAGTATGTTTTAATATCTAAAAATAAATGAGAAGTAGAAGAGAGATGGCAGAAACAGCTTGTCAACATGTGACAGCATACTGCCAAATCATAAATGAACAGTGATGGTAAATGGAGATGTATGACCAAAAAAAAATCTGTTCTTAGAAATTCCAAAGACTATTTTTGGCTATATTATTTTTGGTAGCATTAAAATCAGTGAAATTAAAGTTAAGTATTGAAAATGATATATTAACATTATATATGCTGGAAATCAGGAAGCAATAATCAATGGCCCATATAGATGCTGTTTATTTCTTGAGTTCTGACACTGATCATATCTGTAGTTTCTTTTTTTATAGAAGGAAAAGAAAGAATGAATGTAACTCTAACAAAATGAAGAAGTTACTCACATTATAATTGATTAGATCATTCAGGGTGATGGATCAATTTGTAGGTTAACTGTGTTCTTTTGTCTCCTGTTTTCACTATTATTTATGTATTATTTATTTCACAACTCATACCCTTGGAGAGAAAAGAATTGGGAATAAAGGTGAATTTAATCAGTTAATTTGGCTCTTTTGTTGAAAGCTTTGCTAAAATCTGAAAGGAAAAGAGAAAGACAAATATTTTAAATGGAATTTTTATCTGTTCATTCTATCCTTCTGCACCTTCTGACACCCTTTTAAGATGAAAAATACAGATCTGACTATATAGTCTAGTAATGAATCACCTAATATTGCTAATGAAAAGTTAGATTTGGGTTGCTAGGTTGAGTTGTACAGAGGGGTGCTAATTAAATTGCTGATTTCTTATTACAATATATATTTTTGTCTATGTTATAGGCAAAGAAAAGACTTCTTTATACATTTAGAATCTGTGATTATAGATAGTGTTTTAGGAAGGAAAGCATAGAAAACACAATGAAATGGGGTTGGTTGTCCCTCCCCCCTTCCCTGTTCCACTATCTCTCATTGTGTCTCTTTAATTACCTTTTTGCTCTTTTGAATTTCTTTGTTAGCTTTCAATTGTAGTTGATTTTATATAGGAAAGAGATAGGATAGGAGACATTTCCTAAGGTATGTAAAGGGAGGTGGACAGGCTAAAATTTCATTCTGTATCAATATAACCCTACATATAGATACTCTGGTTGTTTTTATCTCAACGAAGTTTACCATTTCTTATTTTATTTGGGTGTTGTTCTAAAGGAAAATGCCGTGAAAGTTTCTATAGCCAACTTTTAATTTTCTTTATCCAGCATCAAACTTTTTTTGCTATATTCCTAGATAGTCTTGAAGAAGAGATAACATAAGAAAAGTTCAATTAAAGCTTTTGGTCAAGTAATGACATCCCAACATTATTGATTGATATTCTTTCAATATTTCAGGAAGATTTGAAGAATCCAGTAGCCTGCATAAATTCTAGCTTCCAGCCCAGCCCTCTAAATCTGAATGATAATTACTGTTATACAAAAAAAATTGTAACATGTCTTTGACCAAGCAGTATTTAGACAAAGTATGAAATAATGGATAGAATACTAGACGTGTAATCAGGCAACTTAGATATAAATCCTACCTATGATATTTACTAAATATGTGACCCTGAACAAGTCAATTAAAGCCTCTGAGTCTCTGGGTCTACATCTATAGACTGAAGGGTATTGTGATAAAAATGATCAAATGTATGTACGTTACTAAAAACTAATAGCTATTTTTGTTTTATCAACAAAAAATTCATTTAATTTAATACATAAATGACACCAATGTGTTACTTTGGAATATGCAATTTCTCAATTAAAAAAATTAACTATGGATTGTTTCTAGTTGTTTTATTATCACACTAACTAGTTAATTACCTCAATGTTCATTATTCAATTATTGGCACTTGTATCATGGAAAAAATATTGGATCACTCATTCATGGAGATCCCAATTAAATAAAATACTTTCTTTTTTGCCTTCTATTATTTTCTTAACCCAGAAAAGCAATTCCTTCTAGTCCATGAGTATAAAACACCACGCTTGTGAATCTTACATCTTGATATTAAGTAGCAACACAATGATATGGAAAAGGAAAAGGAAAATCAATCTTGAAAGGATATCAGAGTTCAAGAATCTAGCTGTTGTTCCACAAAGATTATGCATTCTTCTTGGATTTCATTGATTCTTTGAGTTTACCTATAGAAGGACTTCTAAAGCTTTGATTTCTATCTCTTTTCTCAAACTGAGCTGATAAATGTTATTCTGGTACTTGGAAAAGGAGACAATGATGGTCTATTTTTAGCCATGCGTCTACACAATAGTGGATTCTATTTGATATGTGTTTGTTCATATGTTCCATAGAAAACTGAGCAAAATTACTAAAGTAGGACCCTAGATTTTCACATCTCTTATCTCTAAGTTTCTTTGTATTGAAAGCATAAAAAAGTTGAAAAAGGTTTATAATTATTAGCTTTACTTTGCAGCCTTAACAGAATGATATGGTGTGGGAAAAGAAGAAACCAAACTATTTTCTTTAATGGTAGGGATGACTACCCATTACTTTAAAACTATTCATGCCTCACTATTAAAATGTTTCTCAAAGGAAAAGGGACATATCTAGTAGGGCCTAGATATCTGAAGATTCAAGTTTTCACTTCTTCCTTGCCCATCTTCACTTCTACTCATTCATAATTCTCCTAATCCCTTTTCATCCTTTCATTCTGTCTTGAAAAGTCATATGTGTCAATTTCCAACAAAGAGCAAATAAAATCATTATCAGAGAAAACACTAGTTTCCTTTTTCTTCATTCTTTGGAGGAAAATGGAAGGAAACCTACTCAGTAATAATATTTTCCTTCTACTTGAAATATGTGAAAGCTATGGTATTTTCCCTGCCTATTCCAACTTATGATTTAATTTTCCTTTTTAAAATTTCAACTGGCAAATGGATAATAGGGTAACAGCTTTTAATGACAGTTATCATGATGCTTTTGTAGATTCATGTCCTGAGATTGAGATTTGAGAGTTCTACTAGTGTATAACAATATTTAGGTGGCACAACGTACTGTGTCTGGAATCAGGAAGACAAGTTCAAATATGACCTCAGACATCTGTGTGACCCTAGAGAAGTTATTTAACTTTTGTTTTAATTCATATATTTCCTCCAATGTAAATTATTGATAAACATAATATAAATGAAATAATATTTATAAAGATCTTAGAAGAGTCTGGCACAGAGTAGGCACTTAAAATGCTTATTTCATTCTTTATAAAATTTATTTCATTTCATTTTATTTTTTATATGTTGATATAATTTTTAGTAATCATTTTCTTATGTTTTGCAATACACATTCTTTCTTTCTCTCTCCCTTCTTTCCCCTCCCCAAGATGGTAGGTAATATGTTGTATGTTGTCATGTGTTATTATACAACACAGAATGCCATGGAGACTTATTTCTTTCCTTCTTCTCCTTTGTGCCTCACTCCCTTCCTCCCTTCTTTTCTTCCAGGTAAATGACTTACCTGCACCCAAGGATTTTGTTGCTTCTAGTCCTTTGCTTAGTTCCATCAATTTGGAAAGTCTCTTCCCATCCACCTCCCATCTACATATAAAAATATTAAGGTTTATTCCATTTTTCAAGGCTTATCTTAATTGCCACCTCCTCCTGGAAACTTTCCTAATATTCGTCAGAAAGATGAAATTTCACCAACCATTCATCAAGTGACCACTAAATGCCAGACACTAGAAATACTGACACAAAAATGGAAATCTCTGCCCTCTAGGAATTTCCATACTACTGAGAACCATATATAACACATAACCAGATATTAATGTTAATTTTTAGAATAAATAAAAAAGTCTCATGTAATTTCTACATGTGACATATTAACTGCATTTTTCTATTATTCACCTTCATATTTTAATTATTTGTGTTTCTTCTCTTTCTTATGGATTCTAAACTCTTGAAGATATAGAGGCATGTGAAAAACTAAAATTAATTGTTGAACTGACAATAATAAGAAATAGTATTCTAAAAATCCTCTGTAAAATACCTTATTGAATATTGATTAGAAAGATAAAAATTCTTTCTTAAGAAAATTAATTAAAGTTGGCATACAAAATTTTAAGAGTTATTATTTTTCCTTTGTTTCAAAGATGATCAATGCCATCACAGGATTATGTATTTATTTGAATGTGCATTGTATTTAAGTGAGGAAAATTTGTACAAAATCATTAGATTCATTTTCTTCCAGAGTTTTTGAAGTTCAGTGGCAAAACAAAAGTTAGGACAATTGTTGATGACTTTGGATATTGACAACTTTGATGTTTGAGCAAGCTCTAAGTGCTCCACAGTACACTTTGATGACATTCTTGGCCACTGGAGCAAATTATTTTCCCCTTCCACCTGTTTAAATCTCCATATACTTGGAGTAAACATAACCCTCCCTGAATTATGAGTGATAGGTCTGATGTTCAGTCAGGGCTTGTACCTCTGGTGTGAAGATGGACTATGTCAAGGACTACTCATCTATCCCTGGTGTCCTTCTTTCACCCAACTGGCACCTATGGCTTTAAGAAGTTGTAGAATACATAGTGTCCTCATTTAAAATGTCTCCACAGACATGCTAAAGAACAAAGAGCAGCTATTAATTAGGCTATTGAGTCATCTAAACATGGTCCTTTATTTGTCCATCTAATGAAGAGAATGATACTGGGTAAGGATTAATATAGTGTTTATAAAGAATCAGTTCCTTTGATTTCTCCTAGAAAAAAAATTGAGAAGAATGGTCAAGATAGGTATTGTTTTGAATATTAACCCCAAACATACAATATATTATTTTTAATTGTTATTTATTACTATAAATATTTCCACAAATCAACTTGAGGTACACATAAAAGTTATAGATCATGGAGGTCTATGCCAGTTTTCAGATATTTATCTCAATAGTTTAAGATATGGTTTGGATATTAGATTAATGTTAAATTTTAAAAGAGTCTGTGATAATTATGTCTAAAACATAGTACAGAGCTAATTTTTTTCACTTAGGTCAGAGACTTTACACATACTAGGTTCTAATAAAAAGTTTATAGAAAGTAAATATTTTTTTAATTCAATTTTTTTCTTTAACATCCTCCTATTTACTTGGTACATGATTGACCAATTTTATCTCAAGTTTATTAGTGAAGGAATTAGAAAGTGCCCTCAGGTCCCTTATATAGAATAATATAAATTAAAAGGTGATGATATAGTGCCAGAAACAGAAATGAAGATAATGATTTTTTCCTTTGGGCCAAAGGCAGGAAATAAAAATTATGGTATGATAGCTTAGTATATTTAGGGTATGGAAAAGAAATAACATTCATTTTGGTAATTTTTTTTAGTTTTATTTTTAAGGCATATTCAATCTATGACCATTCTGCTGATACAGTTAACATCTGGCTGTCATGCATGTATTTTCTCCATCAGAAACTAGTCTCTAGGCTCCAGTACATTTCATTTATGTTGTTAGATTGGGCCATTTAATGGTCATGACATGTGGTCAGACCAAGTTGGCCTGCATTCAGATAGATGACCATTTACCATTCCTTAAGTCATGAGATGAGCTTTATTGGATTTAATTTAGTGTGACAACATTGTTCCCAAGTTATAGAACAGGCAGCTGCATGTGTGATACCCAGAGAGGCATTGAGGTTGTAAAGAGACTGAACAATATGTCAGAATAGCTATTGTTTGCGTTCTTCTCTTCTGAAAATTAGCAGCTTGATATGTATATTGTACAACACTAGGCAAGCTAAAGATAGTATTTAACAATCCATCTTCACAACAGATGGGGCATCATTTTGGGGCCTGACTAAGTCTAATTCGTACAGTTTTGTATTAGGTCATTGACTAGGCATATGCCTAGTCATCGAAGGAGCTATAACTGCATCATTTATTCTATGGTATCTAAGAAACATGGGGGTAACAGTTGAGGTTAATTAGGATAGAGAGATATAATATCATTTTTCTACCTGGAGAGGAAAGGAAAAGCATGTACACACACGTACACATAAAAATAAAATGTTAACAGTGCTAGAAAATATAAAACATATATGTATTAATGTACAAAACACAAATTAAATGGCCTTTTTATTGTGATTTAATTTCCTCACAGGAAGTAGCTAACTCTCCTGAAGGTAGATCATTTGTTGGAGAAATTTTTCAAAAGACCAGTATCACCCAGATCCCCAAGAAATGGCCTAAATGACCTAAAAGGTTTATATCAGCACTAATCTCTATGATTTAGAAACAATTCCCTTTTACAATCTTCCTGCTTGCTTCTGGGATGAGGGAGAAACCCATAGATTGATTGTCATTATCCCCTGCAGCTAGCTTGTGTGCACTGTGTAATGAACATTTATAGAGCTATGTTTGTCTGCTGCTTAACTCCAGTAGCCCAAGAAGCCTTTGTGTGACTTATTTATTCACTCAGAATAAATAATATCACAAAGAATAGGTGATTTCTCTTTTGAGTTAGTTGACCCACTAATCCTCCCCCCACATTCTTCTTTCCTATCCAATTACCCTAAAATGACATTTAATACAGTGTTACAGCTAAATCTTCACAGTAACCAGTGCTTACATTAATATTTCATAGTATTAAAAGATAAAGAACACCCTTCACACTGATACTACAGTATTGTTCTTGTTGTTGCTGTTCAACAGTTTCAATTGTTTCTGACTTTTCTTGATCCATGTAGGGTTTTCTTGGCAAAGGAAAAGGAGTGATTTGCAATATGCTTCTCCAGCTCATTTTACAGATGAAGAAACTGAAGCAAACAAGATTAACTGACTTGTTTAGAGTCATACAGCTAGTAAATGTCAGAGACCACACTTGAACTCAGGTCTTTGTGATTCTGTGCTCAGCACTCTATCTACCACATTACCTAGCTGCCCAAAATCTAGAATGCTTCAGATAAAACATAATAAGATAGCAATATATTTTTTAAATGGAAGAAGAGAAATGTATATAGAAAAATTCAGCCAGGATACAGATTGATGTGAGATAATCTAAGAATTATAAGAATATGAAACTTTGTAGAACTCTTAGAAATAGAGTAAAATGATAACAGAATGAAGTTACTGGTCACTTTCAGAAAGAAACTCCAATGAAAATTATAAGGAACATAACAACTAAAATTCAGATATTCCAAATCAAAGAAAAAATACTATGAACAGTCCAAATGAAGAACTTCACATAACAAGAAATTCCAACAAGGATCACAAAGGACTTAACAATTGTCACTAAAAGTACAGGAGAATTGGGAATACAAAATGCCAAAAAGCAAGAGAAAAAAACCAATGAAAGCCTATCTGGCAAAACTAGGTATTCAACTGGGCAAAATTTTGACTTTTAATGGAAGGTCATATGAAGTCATTACTGAAGAAATGCCCATAACTATATAGATAAATTTAAAATGGAGTTGCAAGTATCAAAGGGAATAAGGAACATTATATTAACATATTCAATTGAAGGGGGAAATATATGGGATTGAATTGCTTATGTATTAATAGGGAGACTTCAGATTCACAATTTTATTAATATTCAAAGAGAAAGGTTAAAAATTAAAGTGCTTCTGTCTGATTTAATTGGTCTAGGAGATTTAAAAATTGAGAGGGACAAGGAATCATATTGGATAAGGAATATCATATTAGTCCAAATATAGTGAGATATTTTCCCCCAATATCTACCTTTGAAAGTCACATTCACATTTTATTTGAACACTTCCAGCTTTGAAACTATAAGTTCCATATTGTGCACCTCAGAATACATAAAAAACACAGCTATCTCCTGGGGCAAATGGGAAATGCCAACCAAACACCTGTTTGTTTGGATATTCCATCAAATATCACCCTTAATACCAAAGGCACCAAATTAGTGTTGACTAAAACTACTGAAAATGAGAAAACTAGAATGACTGTGATGCTTGCAGTCATAGCTGAGGGGAAAAAAACTGACTCCTTATGTAATTTTAAGGTCTAAAACATTACCTAAGGAAAAGTTACTTATTAGAAGTAATCTTTCATGTGCAGGAAAAGCAGTGGATGAATGAAGAACTTGTGCTAGATTGGTTGAATGTGGTCTGAGGTAGTCCAGGTGCATCACTGCATCAGAGAGGAATGCTCATACTCAATGAGTTCAAGGGTCACCTGACTGAACATGTCAAGAAGAGAATTGCTGAAAGGGGCATGGACCTAGGTAGTTGTTATTCCAGGAAGAATGAAGTCACAATTACAAGTGTTAGATGTAATAATTAATAAGCCATTCAAAGATCATTTGAGGAAAGAATATAATGAGTGGATGTTGACCATAAACCATGAATTTACTCCTTCAGGAAAAAAAAATGAAACTGTTGGTCACTGTATTAGAGAACTGGATCAAATCCACTTAAGACAAAATCTCCACAGAGTCCATTGTTCTTGGAATTTTAAAATGTTGTATATCAAACAGTATGGATGGAAGTGAAGATGGTGTTTTGTGAGAAGAGGGTGATGGCAATGACCTGAATGATGTTACCACTTCAGGAGAGGAGGAAATAGAAGAGGAAGGAGAACATGATTAAATATTGGAAGGTAGTTTCTCACACGTTTCTATAAAAGTAATACATATTTAATAAAATTGTTGGCATAAAACTTCTTTAACTTGTTTTCAAGACCTTGAAAAAACTTCAAATATAAAGTGCCGACATTATTCATGAGTTAAGAGAAAGTTGTCATTTAAAAGGAGAAAATAAAATGGGTGTTTCCTCTTTCTGAGTTACCCTTCAAAATACTTGGGATTGTACTATATCCGGGGTCATATTATATTGAGGCTAATAGAGCAAGAAAGAAGGGCATGAAAACCATTGTTGCATAATAGGGATACAAAAAAATGAAGAGAATGTAGTAAAAGAAAAAGTAGTATATGACCAATATGACCATATATATGACCAATCATGTCATTTGGGCATTAAAAGATGAATAATATGGAAATAAATTTTGAACAATGATACATGTATAACCCAGTGGAATTGCTTGTAAACCCAGGGAGGTGGGAAGGAAGAGGGGAGAGAAAAATCATGAATCACGTAATCACATAATGGGATTTACCCAGGGAAAGAGTTACAATTTTGAAAAGCTAGCTCAAGAAGGTAAGAGCTCTCTCCCTCTGGACCAGGCTCTTGAACTAACTTGAACTAATTTGCTCTCTGTGCTGGTCTCTCTCTCTCTCTCTATCTCTCTATCTCTCTCTCTCTCTCTCTCTCTCTCTCTCTCTCTCTCTCTCTCTCTCTCTCTCTCTCTCTGCTCTCTTATCTCATGAGCTCTCTCTGATAAGTCAGAAGTCTTAGTCAGCTGTAATTGTGGACCTGATTTTTCTAACCTAAATTTAGAAAGACTGAAAACCCTTTTTTCTCTTTCTCTCTCTTTACTAATAAATGCTTAGAAATCTGGTAATGAGCCTCCAGATTAATTTTTATTATAACAACTTACTAATCAATGGATAAGGCTCTTACAGTTCAGATAATAAGATGTTAAGGTTTATAGATAATCTAAAATCACTACATGATAATTAGCACTGTATATGCCCTTATCTGACATTTTACTATTGTCAACATGCAAGCACTACAGGGGTGTATAGGATATATAATCATGTAATATTTTCTTTTTCTGTTTCATGGGTTGTAATGGAAATCAATTTGTTTACTAGAGAAAGTCAACTGGTGATGAGTTTCTTATTATTTAGTTACATGGGCTAGTCATTAGACAGTAGTCACGACTCATTGGTAGGACTATTTATGTTTAGTCATTTTTCAGTCATGTATTACTCATTGTGATCCCATTTCATGTTTTTTGGCAGACTGGAGTGGATTTTCCCTTTCCTTATGCAATTCATCCTACAGATTAGAAAACTAAACACAATAAAGTTAAATAACTTCACCAGGATCACACAGCTAATTAATGTCTGAACCTGGATTTGAATTAAAAAAGAGTAGCCTTCCTGACTCCAGACCCAGTGCTCTAATCACTGTACCACCTAGATGCCCTTTGATAGCACTCTGCTCTGTGGGAAATATTTTGACTCCTAGTGCCCTACCCTATTTGAGTTGACCCTTGCCTTCTTCCCAAATCAATGATTTTAACCCAATGCTAATTCCTAAACTGTATTATTTAATTTAATGTGATGCTTTAAGGGAAGTGAATATTTCTTTTGTTTTAACATATTAATTATATTTTACTTTATTATTATTCTATTACTTATAGTATTATATATACTTATATTATATAGCAATGTATATTACTTATATATTATATATTATTATATTACTATATAATTCTAACATTAATTACATTAAATGCATTTACTAAGTTAAGGATAACAGCCCATGCTAATAGAGATTATATAATTAGGAGTTATTAGATTAAACAGATTCATCTTTATATTAGACTTCAAACTTATAAAACCTTTTCTACTTTAGATCTTAAATGTATCAGGGCATGCACTTATATGACCACAAAAGGTCCTAGATAGAGGACCTCCACACATAGGACCTTATGAATGAAGACCTCCAAAACCCCACATAAGTTCTACATGATAGAAATGTCTTAAGCCTCTATGGAAAGTCCTTTGGTTATTTTAAGAGCCCCTGAGTCCTTTGTCATTTCCCTTTGCTTTCTGACACTTGTGATGTCTGCTTCCACACAGGTCCATTGCCCTGTGACTAAGAATTGGCAGAAGGGTGACCAATTATTATCCAAGCCTTTTGCCCTGTGACTCTGGGCTGGTAGGATTAGAGAACAATTTGGCTTGCCCATTACTCTGTACCATGTGTCCTGCTGTTTTGTGATCATCGACTGGTAAGGTTGGAGATAGGAATATTTTGCCCAGGCTGTGACCACTAATGAGAATTTGTATTTTGTGCTATATTTTATGAAACTTCAGTGTTATATAACTTATACTCTACAGAAATGGGGGGTCTCAAGTCATGAGGAAGGTCTAGATTCCTATTTGTTGAAGGAGCCCAGGTCTCTAATAAAATTATTAGCTTGAAGTTCTGCCTCAATTTATTTTTACAGATTGGATAAATTTTTGGCATTACAACTCAAAGCCTTTCCACAGAGCTTTCATTTAACTGGTATAGCTTTGAGATCACAGCATTTCCTCCATATTGTGATAATGTATCTAGAAGACCTCTTCTTATCATGATTTTAAAATTTTCTAAGTATTTCAGATTTATTGGAAGATAAATAAATATGATTATATTTAATGTAATATGTTATATAAAGATATATATAATGATTATAATTCATAAATTAATCAGCAAAGGACTGTAAAATTTTTCTAGTCTAATAGTCTCTTTTTTATAGATGAAGATCCAAAGAAATTAACTGAGTTGGTCAAGGTGACAAAGGTAAGTTGTAAAACCAGGTTTCAAATCCAAGTCAACTGACTCAATACAATTATCTTTCTAGTATACCTTCTTACTTTCTTTATACTAGTGATTTTTGCCTTGACACATTCAAAAGAATATTGGAGTAGATTTTTAAAAAGCTAACTTCCATTCCCAAATCCCCATAAACTAGTTGTGGGACTAGGTAAGTCAATTCCATGAACTTCAATTTTCTCAAATATAAATAATTGAATTTCAAAGGATCTTAATGGGTGTGTGTGTGTGTGTTTATGCCTTAAGATATCTGGTGAAGTCTATGAACTGATTCTCAGAACACTGACATTAAATGCATAAAATAAAATACATTGGATGAGGAAACCAGTTATGTTAAAACATTGCTATCAAAATATTTTTAAATAATTTACAAATGCCATCTTGTATTTTCTTTTTCTAAGCATTAGCAATCTCCAAAGAAGCATTTTACTTTATCTATAGTCATAAAATGGGCAATTAGATGGGATAGCAGATACAGTACTATTCCTGGAATCAGACTCATCTTCTCAAGTTAAATATCCTCAGGCATTTACTAGCTGTGTGACCCTGAGCAAGTTACCCTGCTTGCCTCTGTTTCCTCATCTGTAAAATGAGCTGGAGAAGGAAATGTCAAACCTTCCCAGGACTTTTGTCAAGAAAACACAAATGGGTTCTCAATGATTGAAATGACTGAGCAAATGAACAAAGGAAACAGTCATAAAAGTTGACTCTTTACCACCTTACTAGTTAACATTGATATTGAAGAATAAGAAGAAAATTTAAAATTTTTACAAGTTCACAGAGGTAACATTGAGTTGTAGATAATTGATGGATGGAATGAGTGTCAGAAAGACTTAGGTATGAATCTTTCCTCAGAAATGCACTCCTGGAGGAAGCTGAGTAGCTGAATTGAGAACCAAGCCTAGAGAAGGAAAGTCCTAGATTCAAATCTGACTTCAGACACCCTGGACAAGTCACTTAACCCCCTTTGTCTAGCCCTTACCACTCTAACAAACAAATACAGAATTAAATTAAATTAAACTAAATGTACTACTAATTGTAACTTTATATGACACTTGACCTCCCTGATTCTCAGTTACTTCCTATAATATAGGGTTGCAAATAGCAACTAACATAACATTATTCATCATAACAAATTATGGAATATATATATAAAGTTGCTATTATTGATATATCTGAAAATTTGTTAAGTTTTTCTATCATATTGAGCAAAGGACAGAACAAAATTACTAAAGCAAGATTTAATGAAGCAGCTTTACCCATATATGTTGTACAAAGAAATTCTTTAATTTCTTTAGTTTAATAGAGGACCTGGAGCTCCTCTTACCATTGAGATGTGTAGAGATTAACCAACCCACATTGATCAGAAGTAGGAACCAGGGAGCCCCCTGCTGACCCAGCATCAGTTGTGGGATGTCAGTTGCTGACAATTGGTCAGACAGGTGCTGACAGTTATGGCTGGCAGTTGAGGGGAAGTTGACTGCTGGGTGTAAGTTGGTCATTGAAGGTTGGTTGCTGGTAGTGAGGGTTGCCATTTAGTTGCTGGAATATAAAGGCAGGCTGGAGCTTACTGAGAGGGCTTTTGGCTTTAGCCTTTAAAGGGCTTTTTGCCTCTTGGATCTCTAGAGAGCAGGAGGTTTATCTCATAGGCAAGGATATGCTGTCAGTTGGCTACTGACAATTGGGCTGCTATAGAAAACTGATTGAAGGAGTGAGTGAGTGGTGGCTACCCATTATTTTAGGGAGTTAAGGAGCTAGTGAATCATTTATAGATACTGTGGGTTAGATAGACCTGGTGTTTGCCAGGCAAGAAGAAGCTGTCCTCAGAAGATAGGTAGAGGTAATATTGGGACTTTTAGTTAGTATTAGGAATTTAGATATATTTATAGGGTATAAAATTAGTAATCTCTCTTTCCTCTTTTCTATCTTTCTATTGGAACTTTGTGGAGTAGTTGTTATTAGCAGTATTTATAGGCAGTTATTGGATAACTAGTATAGACATTAGGCAATTTTTTTTCTCTACCTCTTTCCCATATTTCCCTCCTTTACTACATTCTTTTACTATCTCTACTTTAATAAAACTAAATTGTTAATTGTTAAAAGCTGCTAGAAGTTTCCTTTTCTCTGGCTTAAAGGGACAATATTAATTTACAACTGTACTATATTCTCATTAAAACTTAAATTATTAAAAGCTGCTCTCTTATTTTGTTGAACCTTATTTAACCCTTATAATGTAAAAGACAGGAAGAATGTTCTAGAATATAACAGCTTCTACAATAAAGGTCATTAAAGGTTCTGAGGAGTGGGGGTCAGGGAGGGATGAGCAAGGATTTTAAAGAAATCTCCATATTAGTAGTCATAAGGTAGACACGAGTATTATTCTTTCTAATTCTTCTTTGGACAATAGAATATAATTTTAAATGAATTAAAAATATAATTTCATATAAGTGTTTTTAGTTGACAAAAATAATTTTAAAACTTTTAGGATAAAAGTTCTAATGGGAAAAAGGAGAGGAAGATATTTTGAAAGGGTACATTTCTACTGTTAAATGCCTCAAACTACCAAAATTTTGATTATTAATCTTTATGATAATCTATTTAAATTCTTAATGTAAGATAGTCTGTATCAAGTTCCCTATATAATTGACCCTCAAGTTTATTTATTTATCATTCTAACTTTCGCTCTGTTAAATTTATCTATTCTTTCTTAATCTCTGACATGCAACAATGGTAAAGGATAGCCAGTAAGAGTAGAATTATACCTTAATCCTAAATGCATTAAAAAATTCCTGAAAATCAGTGGCCCATGTACATTAATTCCTCTGTTACTGAAACCTCATATTTCAAGTGGCTTCTATTTGTCTGATTTCTTTTCTTCCTTGAGGCAAAATTCCTGGACTTCGCAGCTACCCTCTACACTACTCTTATTTTCTTTTCCTAGAAGACATATCCTGTCGAACTGAAAATGAAACTTCAAAAATGATGACAGTGTAAGAAAGAGAAGCAAATATGCTAAGAATCAGTCAGTTAACTTTTCCTTGACATTCTTCTTTTGGGAGAAAGATCTGCTTTGTTTTTGAGGATATATAATGAGCACAGTCAGATGAGGTACAGCTTGAACTGAACAACACAAATCCAGATGTTCATACCTGGTACAAAGTAGTGTAAAGTAGTATACTTCACAGATAGCCATTCCTTGAGACCTGACTCAGGGGAATGATACCTATAAGGAGCTGAGTATTTCTTTGATTTTGATGCTTAACACTCAACAGTTCATTTGTCTGTACCTGAGTGAGGAGTTTGAATGATGAAACATGGTTAAGATCAGTGTGGAGGAAAAAGACTGAGAAAAATGCTCTTTGAGCAGTGTCTGACTATTTGGTGAGCAAGGCAAAGTCAGAGGTCTGCAAATTCTCCAGCTGAATCTGAGACCTTAATCATTAGCATTGGCAGATTTTTAAAAGCCAAAATAGAAACTTCCTGAGTTGGGGAAAAGACTTACAGGGGTCACTTTTGATGTAAGTAATAAGAACTTATAGGTCATAGACAGGTTAGATCATTTTAGATTAGATCATGGACTTCTTTACAGGTTTTTCTTGACATACTACATCCCAAGTTGCAAAATCTCTCCAAGGGTCTCTGCCCTCAGAAAGTCCTCATCCTAGAGGGCCCCAGCTTTCCAAGGGCTCCTGCCCTTAATGACCTTTTCTGTACCCTCTCAGATAAATTTGTTTGATAAAAAGTACATTATAAAATATATTCACACACAAGATAAACTTAGTAATTTACTTATGATTAATATGGTAGCACACATTTATGATTACAACTCAGGTACTCTTGGGACAATCTTCTTAATCTGGTTATATACACAGATTCTTGTCTGGGACTATATTCTTACCACAAATCATACATTTTTAAGGGATCAAACTGAAGTGATTCTTAAACTAATACAAATTGGAAGGTGCTTAAGTAAATTTCCTTCTTACGTGTCAATTTTGCACATATGTGTTCTTTGTGCCAAACTCTAATCCTTAGAGCCTATCTGTACCACAGTTAAGGGACATAGATGTTGAGGGACCATAGGGCATAACAATGAAATCTATCATAATTGGAAACAGGATTCATACAATTGGAGATCTCCCATCCTGATTCAATGTCTTGTTAATGCACTCTGAATATGTAAAAGAGGCTTTCTTTCCTAAACTGTTTTATTTTGATGAAATATTCATTTTGTTTTAAAATATCTGTAAGACACATAAAAGATGAGGAGTTACAGTTTTTTTAAGTCAGTTATTCCTGTCATTGTTTATATGGGAATATGCAAAAATAAAAATTTTATTTATATACCTGCTCTCTATAACTAAGATAGTTTAACATTTAGGGATATTGAGTTGACTTGGAGACTATTTCTATATCATGTGTTTCTAGTGAGCCCAACAGTTCAAATAGACTAGAAAATAGTGAAACACATACCAATTAAAATGTGTGTTACAAATAACTTTCCTTCATGTAGTCAATTGGTTATGATAGTCTTAATGACAAAAGGCATGTGTTCTGAGATATATTATAGCAATTAGTTTTTTTAAAAAAGCAAATATTTGTACCCAATCTTTGGTTATTGTTCATATCTTCCTTTTGAAACTATGATAGCTATCTTCTATTACTTATCACTCTTTACACTTTTCATAGCATCCTCTTAGAATATACACTCCCTTGGGACAGGTTTATTTTTTATCATTATCATTATAATCATCATCTTGAAGTCCCTAATATCTACCACTAATCTACCCTAATATCTAACTATCCATCTTTATATGGTATGAATATGAAACTATTTTTAATGTGCCATAAAATGCATGCACATTTTATGGCTTAAAATTGCTTTTGGCTGCTTTTAAGAATAGTCTCATCCTCACAACAAACCTGGGCAATAAATAATTGTTTTGGTTGATTTTTCTAAATCTATGGAGATAATTAAAGTCAAATACTTTAAATGTTTTACCCAAATGTCTTAAATGGGTAATGGTGTCACTAACATAATGTTCAAGCATATTTCTATATGAATTTTATTCTGCAACATAGAATGCAATGTACAACACCAAAGAGTGGAATTGGGAGCCTATTATTCCTTTTTGGAGGTTCAAATGCTTCATACAGATTTTTTTATGGCCCAAGCTCCCTCAAAATGCTATCTGAGAGTATAGGATTCTGTGTCACTCAATCTAGATCAGATGGAACAAAAATTGTATACTAAGTGACCTGAAAATATCTAAGTGGGCTTTATTTTTTTCTTCCAGCAGTTAGGTGGCAAAATGAACAGAGAACTGAGCCTTGAGTAAAGAGGATATAAGTTCAAATCTGGCTCAGGTACTTATTAACTATGACTCTGCTAAAGTAATTAATCCTGTTAACCTCACTTTTTCTCCTCTATAAAAGGATCTGTAGAAGGAAATGGCACATCACCCCAGTAGCTTTGCCAAGAAAACTCCAAATGAGGTCACAAAGACTTGGGCTAACTATATAACTAAAAATGATCAACAAAAGTTATTTCTTCAAGAACATAATGAAATATTCAAAATTGGATAACTTTAAGGTGAAAATGCTACTTCTCATGGATGACTTTGAGGTGAGAGCAATTCTATCCTTACATGTTTATACACTGCCTGACCTACAAGATATCAAATAAATTTCAGTGAATCTGATTCCGTGGTACTGAGTGAGTTGTGTGAAGGGTGGGGAGGGAATGAAGTTATTGTCCTCTAGCAGGATCAGGAGTAAGAAATAGTCTGTTTTTTAGAAAGTAATTCCTCTATTTTTCTCTGAATCTATCCATTAACGAATTTATAGACTTTATTTTTATATTTGAGAATAGACATTCTCAGCAGTGTTTTCTTGATTTTATCTGTTTGTTTTTAATATTCCTCAGTTTGCTTTTGTTGTTCATTGATAATAGAATGTCCAGATATGCTTGCCAAACTTAACTATAGTCATTCTTTGTTTCTTCTTTTATATTTTGAAACCAGGGGAAGATAAAAAGATAGGTCAACCATGCCAAAGATTAAATAGAGCTTCTCTGTTTAATCTCATTACTTCTCTAACCAAACTGATAATATGCCACATGAAAAGCATGCTAGATATGGAATCAGAGGATATCAGTTTGAATCCTATCCCTACAACATAATACCTTTGTGATCTTGAAAAGAATAAGTCATTAATTATCTGGGACTCAATTTTTTCAGCAGAAGGTAGCAGTGATATGGTTACATGATGATCTTTTGTACGGGTAAACAGATTTGTCAGTCTCTTTTATTCACTCCTATCTTTGTGAAAGTAGACTAACACCCCCTCTTGGGAACAAAATCAGTGGAAATTTAATTCCAGGGTCCTAATTGACTTGGCAATGTCAATATAGTTTACATATAAAATGAGGGAGTTGGATTAGATGACTTTGAAGGTCCTTTACATCTCTCAGTTAAAGAACTTATAATTCTTTTTTTAGAAGGATTCAGAAGCATAGTATTTTATATCTAGAGAAGACTTCAGAAGACTAAAACAATTTCCTCATTTTATAAATGAAAGAACTTAGGTTGTGATGTGGCAAGTGACTATACTAAGGTCAAATCAAGTAGCAGAAATCATATCAAAAATTAGATGATTTAACTGAAACCTCATTATTTTTGTAAAAGTGCATGATATAGCTTAAAGGACACTATATCTAGAGTTAGAGGAATCAAGTTCAAATCATTCTTTACTACCTCTTGTTTCTGTGACCTCAGGCATGTCATGGGACTAAGTTTTTTCATTTAAAGAATTTTAAAGCATGGTTAGGGTTTGAAATTCGAACCAGTCTGAAATCTTATAATTCCATTTGAGAATTTAAATTTTCTTTTAATCTAAGTGTGATTTCTACTTCACCACTTTACTTCACACGCATTATTTTTTATTATTGCTCAATATGGTAGAATATCCAGAAAATCGTATGATCATCATTGTCATCATAAAGTCATATTCTGAAGAGAAACCAAGTCTTAAGTCTTTCTATTTAACTTTATGTTTTGGTAGACCTATGCTTCCCTCAGGGTGTATACTTGCTCCAGTAATACAGATTGCCACTCCTGCATAGCTTCTCATCCTATGCTATCTTACAGCACTAGAATGACTCATACTAGAACAAAAGAGCTCTTCTTATTGAGGCATTTGTATTTCTATTCTCTTCAGCTTACTCTATCCAATTAAAATCACTGTTCTTGTGTATTGTTAACAGTGATTTCTTTGAACAATATAATATGCTTGCTTACTAACATGATCATAATGTAGTTACTAAATATTTTTTATACAGCAGTATCTGTCTATGGATAACTATAATATTGAGCACTATTCTATTGCTATTCCTTTTGCACTATTGTAGGTTGGATATGTATTGGATACAGTTGTCTTTTATCTGCCTAGCAATTAAAAGAAATATTTCCAAAAAAGGAAAACATCAGCAATGCTTGGATATTCATTTACAGAAATGATGTTCAGCAGAGAATCCAGCTGCACCCCATGTTGCTAAAAGAAATAATATATTTATTTTAAAATGTTTCAGGCAGCATGACTTATTTATGAGGTCTTATTTCTACTTCCTCTGTTATTAGAAGGTGATAATAGGACATGCAATAGAGAAGGTTTTGACTGTGCAGGAAGATTAGAAAGTATATCAAACATCCCCCTCTTTAGCTAGTATTCAGAAAATCTGCTGATTTGATGAAATAGATAATAACAACTGGCATTTGAATTATAACTTTTATCCGAAGAGCGCAACCCACATAGGAATAATTTCTCCTGGCCCTGAAAAGTAGTCATCATAGAAGCGAAGAAACTAATAACCTTTAAAGAGCACCAAGTCAGCCCCCTGGATAAAGTATCTTTATTCAAAGGAAAATAAAAAGTAAGAAAAATATAATCACTATAATGAAATTAAAACAGGATATTAATCTATCTTTTTCTTTTCTCCAGCTATGTATTTGAATGATTAAAATAGTTCAGAGATGTTTCATCTCATCTGAATCAGTGTAGGGATGCTAATCATCAAGGTGATAAAACTCATAAATGAGCTACCTAAGGAGTTTAGAAAGGTCCATACCTTATCATGAACTTAGAGAAATGTTAAAATTTTCCTCAAGTACAGATCTGACCATCTCAACCTTTACCCTACTCAATACCCTCCATTTGGCTCCCTATTACAATTTAAAAAAAAAATTCTATAATCATTTTTTCATCCTGGTCTTCATAACTAGGATACTTTCTACCTCCTCACTCTTCTTATACATTTTTCCACTCCACTCATTCCACATGTGATCTTTACACATGATGATCTAATTCATTATTTCATATAAGATGAGATAGTGATTTTTAAAGAGATAAGGAGTGTCTGGAATAGAGTAAATATTGTAAATTCTTCCTTACTACCTTCTCCAACTCCATGCACATCTTTCTACCTGTTACATCCCATGATTAATATTTTCCCTCCTTCCCTCTGCCTCTTAGAATATCTGCCATTATTCAAATTTTATTTCATTTAGTACCTTCCACGTAAAACTTTCTGATGCACAAAGTTGCTAATGACCTTTCCAAAAATGATCACATATTAATTTTGTATTTATTAGGTATATACTTATGCCTATACATGTTATCACACAAATTATATTGCAAGTACCATGAGATCAGGTTCTATTTTTTTTATCTTTACATATCTAGTGCTTAGCACAGTGGATACAACTGGGAGAGATTTACTACATATGTGCTATTAATTGCCTTGGTATTTTCATCTTTCCCATTTTTTCCCTTCTCTAAACTTCTTTATGCCTTAGGTTCAATATCTCACAATTTGTCAATTGATTATTCACTGTCTTGCATACAGGCATGGAAAGCTTGATCTTTGTCAATGTGATGATTTAGAACATCCTTGAAAAGATATGCTGTATCTTCTAATTATTTTTGGACTATTTAGCATAGTAATAGTCACATCATTTGGTCCAAACCCAATAGTTCATCAGTATGATGAACTCAAGAAAAGTGTTCCTCTAATTCAGGACCACAACTACTCTGTAGTTTAAAGACTTAGAAAGATACCTGGAAGCAAAATAGATTAAATGATTCTCCTGAGGTCAAAAAACTAGCATGCATCAAAAGTTAAACCCAAATCTTATGAGTTAGAAGCTTACTGATAATTCACCATGCCAAACTTTGTTAGTATTCATTAAATACTTAATAATTTTTTGGTTCATTTGAGATCTTTTGACTCTAGGACAATGACAAACTGCATCTCTCAATGTCTCATTGAGTTTTCAGATTCACTTTATCAATTCAAAGTAGAAATTCCTTCCAAGTACACTCAAGACACTCAAGACACATTAAGGTATGTCCATAATGAATATGAAAAGTTTTTAGAGATTCACTTGTCTTTCAGAGACAAGAAGATTAATTATATTTTCCTTTGGAGTTCCCTGGGGTTCATTTATTATTTTTAGGTGGATTATTCCCAGATTGATTTATGTTTTCTAAACCTTATCTCTGGCCTCTAGTTTCCCACTCAACAATTTTTTTTTCTCAGTCTACTGTGTGCTAGGCCCTGTGCTATATACTCTGGGAATACAAATTTTTAAAAAGTACAGTTTCAGCCCTCAAGAAGTTTATAATTTAATGAGATTTGACAACACACAAAAGAAAGCTCAAATAAGCCCTGGGGAAACAAAAACAAAACATAGTTTCTGTCCACAAGGAGATTAAAATTTAATGATAGAAGACAACACAGAAAGAAAACTCAAATGGTTTGGGGAGAGGAAATGAAGATTTTAAAGATGTTCAGAGCCAACAGAGTTGATAAGAAATGTAGAGAAAAACTTTGCTCACCCTCTACTTCCAATGGAGACCATGGCCCTATTCTCCATTCAGAAGGACACACAATGCTGTTGAGATGTGAGTACAAGAAAATTTCAGCCTTTTAAATTCCCCATAATGTGTTTCCTGGGAAGGAAAGTCATTATAGACAGTCCCAAAGAAGGTAAAAAGCAATATAGCTATTGGGAAATATGAGGTTTTTCGAACCTTACTTTCTGGAGATCTCAAACTCAACGTGGCCGAAATAAAAATTCATTATCTTACCCATACTTTTTCCTTCTGTTGAACTCCATTACTATTAGAAGTACCACAGTCATCTGAATGACCCAACTTTGCACCTTAAATGTCAGATCTAATCTTCACTCATATTCATCTTATATATCAAATTTCTTGCTATGACTTATTGTTTCTGTCTTCATAACATTTCCACTGTATATTCCCTTTTCTTCACTCTTTCTATTCTCTAATTTAACTACAAAATTTGTGTATATCCTCATCTCTTTACATTTAAACCACTGGCAATAGTCTACTGATTGTTTCACTTTTTAATGACTTTCTCCACTCCCATCCATGCTCCATTTCCCTTCAACCTAATCATCTTAAAGAGGAAGTTTTCATACCCATCAGATTGACTATAGGACAGAAAAGGAAAATAAGAAAGGTTGGAAAGGATATTGAAAAAATTGGGACATTAATGCATTGTTGGAGGAGTTGTGAATGCATCTACCTTTTCTGAAAGGCAATTTGGAATTATGCCCATAGGGTTATAAAACTGTGCATACTCTTATGTGCTGAGCAGATCATATCCCCTCCCCCTCCTGAGTTGCAGACTAGTCCATCAACATTTTTCACATACAAGAGTGATGTCCTGAATATCAACAAAAGAAAGGGGGCAGGGCCCACCTGGGCTTTTTGGGTCTCATTTATGCATGGATGACTGTCTGGAAGAGAGGTGAGGGAGACAGAGAAAGATGCCTATAGAATAGAACATATGGTCTGAAAAGAGATTTAAATCTATCCTTATCTACTTTTTCTATTAATATACTTTATGAAAAATAATGACTGGTAGATATATTAATTTTAAATATAACAGATAGCAACCACTGGAAAGGTTTATTTCGGGTTCTTCAAGTCTTCTGAGTGACTTTTGAGAGAGTGCTTAGGAAATCATAAGGGGATTTTTAGAGGAATTTCTCATCTGCTTTGATATGCAACACACCTTGGCCAAGACAGAATAGAGCCATGGTTTTTATTTTCAAGTCTACTACCCTGGATCAGAATCAATGAGACCTTCCCTCCCATGTGGTGTTCCACCCCCATTTCTTTTGGCTTGGATGGGGGTGAAGTAGGCTTTATGCACATATTGAAACAAGGGCCTCTAGGACCCAGCAGAAACTCCTGGTCTTTCCCAGCCAGAGTTCTGCCTGACTTTCTCCAGCACAAAAAAAACACAGACTCCTAGCTGTCTTAACTGCAGCCCTCAGGGTCAGGGAGCATAGTGTGAGGGGACTGGGGGTGCAGCACACCAGGGCTGGGAGCACAGTGTATAGGGATAGTCCATTAAATTGGACAATAAATTAATCCTGGGGGCACTTCCAGACTGTGGGGGATTGGTGACCCAGCCTCCCTAAAGCTTGGAGACTACTGTCCCATGCCTTGCACCTAGGGGTAGCTGACCAGCTCAGTCCCTGCCTGTGAGCCCCAATGCCCACAACTTTGAAAAAAAGTGGCTATTAGGTTTCCTCTGGTGGAGGGGAAAAGACTAAACCTTTCAGAGGAGATGCCTTTTTTTTTAATTTTCTCTTCTCACTTCCCCCATCACACATTCCTTCTGGGGCTTATCTCTCTCTCCCTGCCTTTTAGATAAGGCCTAACCTCAAATGTCTTACCTTCTACACACAGTTGTAGTGCCACTATGTGGTGAGAAGTAAAACTTCAGGAAGTTTTAAAGGAAATTCCTTTGCTACTATAATCTAGAATAATGATATTAAATTGATATATTTAAATAAAAGAATTTTAATAGTTAAATATTAATAATATTGAATTAAATTAAAACAACATTCTAAAATATAGCAAAGCAAAATCAAATCAAATCAATTAAATGCAATATTAAGGAATAGTTTTAGGAAACAATAGTATTAATATTATCAATAACAATAAATATTAATTTTCAATAACTATTATTAGTCACTAAAAGATATTATTAATTATTGCTAATTATTGGAAATTGATATTTATGGTTCTTTACTATAATTATTAACACTAATAACAATAATTATAATAAATACATAATCATTATTGGTATTATTTCTGTGCAACAGTTATTTAGTTCCTTATATTAGCTTAGTATTTAACCTCACTCTCATTGTCTTCCACAATAACATTGAAGAAATTTGTGTCTCCATTTTTTTATGTTTTAGGAACTTTGTATAAACTAATTGTTTAGAAATACTCAGCCTAGCTTAAATAGGCACATTAAGATAGACAGACTAGACAATATGGGAAATACTGCAACAAATCAAGGGAAATCAAGAAATATTCCTCCAGATTCACCCCTGCATAAACCTTTTAATCCTTGGGGTGATCATAAGCTTCCTAAGGAGAACTGGATGACAAAAAAAATGAAGCTAAAAAAACGTTGTAAAGCCTGGATGGAAAAATCTTTTACATGGCAAAAATATGGATACTTTGACTTCAAGATCTTAAAAAAATTTGAAGTTAGCCATTAAAAACAAAGATTCCAAAGATTATAAATATTGGCTTTTGACATATGGGCATATGATGTTGATAAATTAATCAACCTTTCCAGTAAGGAAACCATTCTTTCTTTGGAACCAGACCATATTGGCTTAACTATTTTAGTTCATTCTCCTGAACCCTTGATTAAATCTAGCAAGAAACACACCATATCATCCCACCTGCATTGTGAAGAAGCCTTTCCTCATACTGATCCAAACCAGGACTTGAACCCTTTCAGCTCTCTCTGTCAGACTTCACTCATCCCCCACTTCTCCCATCTCCCTTCTTCCCAATCTATCTCTCTACCCTCCTTTGCCATCCCACTACTCATACCTTGTAGAGTTTCATTCTTCTCACTACCCAGTGCCCACTCATCTCCCCTATCCCCACCTGTACCATCACTATCTACCTTATCCTTTTCCCTACCCTCCTTCCCCTGACAGATCCCATATCCCTTAATATGACTCCTCCTCTAGATCCCACCAAAACTACTCCTCTCCATTCCACCCCTAGTCCCACACTCCCTCCTCTCCACCCCACTTTCAGTACCACCCCCCATTCCTCTCCACCCTTCCCCCAGCCCCACCCCAGTTTCTCTCCTTTCTGCTCCCAACTCCACCCATGATTTTGTCACCCTGCCTTCCCACCCCCTGACCAGCTCTTCCATCTCCATTCACCCCCCCTTCCCCTACTAGCCTTACTAAAAGCCATTCCATTGAAATAAAAAAAAAACAAAAAACAAAAAACAGGCCAAGCAGCAGTTACCACAGATGATTCAAATAAAGGTCTATTTCCTTTAAGATATTTTCCTACTTATAATAGACAAGGAGATTTAGTAAATATTAGACATCATATACCTTTCTCTCCACATGGCATTGAGAGATTCAAAGAAAAATTACCTTCCTTTGAATCTGAGCCTATACTACTCATAATTAAGGTGGAAATCATTTTCCACACATATAATCCCACATGGTTTGATGTGGAAGATTTGCTCCAGGCCTTCTTAATGGAAAGGAAAAGAAATAAACTTCTTTCTCATGTTAATCAGGCCCAGGGAGAGGGAACAACACATTGACCAACTGAAGATCCCAAATGGGATACAAATTTAGAGCAAGATTACTTACAACTATGCCAGGCTAGAAATGCATTGCTAAAAGCTATGAGAGTTTATTCTGATATGCCTGGTACATGGACTAAATTTGAAAATTTTAAGCAGGAAGACAATGAAACCCCTCTCATTTTATGGATAGGCTTATTGAGCTGGGAGGAAGGTCCATAGACCTATATCTTGATAGGGAAAGGGAAATCAAACAGGCAAACCAGAATGCCATTTGTAAAAATGTTGTAAGGTAGTTAAGAATTATTTTATGACTAGCTGTCCAAACTGGCTTTGGACCATGAAGAATTGAAAAGAGTAGCAGTTTATGCTTTTGAGGGACATAAGGAAAAGGAGAAATAGTACACTGATTTAATGGAAACATTAAGGAAGGAAATAAAACAGTTAACTGCTAAACAGAGAGAGAAGGATAAAGAGAACACTACTTTGGTGGAGACATTGAGGAAGGAAATAAAGGAATTAATCAAAACAGTTGGAAAGGTAAAGCAAGGAGAGATCATAGCTCCCTTACAAGAATCCACAAAATGTTATTTTGGGGAAAGGTGGCTCATGTAATTATGAATTGCAAGAAGAAAAATCAGGAAAATAGAGATAGAAGCTTCAGGATAATGATAATGATAGGAGGAATAATAATTCAAATGAGGGAAATCAAAACTCAAACCCAAGCATCTCTATTCATTGTGGAAACTCCCGTCAGCATGGGGGACCCCAGAGGTGTGGACAAAGGAATTTAGATGAATTATGATACTTGGGAGGGGAAGGAACCTCAAAGTATCTGGAGGTGAATTTTAAGCCTTTCCCCTCCCCAGAATTAAGTCTCTGTAACACAATTCTAAATGCAAGATATATGTAATTTACTCTTAACCATTTCATAAGTTATCAAAATTGAAATATTCGGTTACACTGTTTTTCTTTGTTTTTAGCTCCCCTATGCTTGTACCAAAGAATATCATTGTAAAATGCCCAGAAATAGCCATTTCTTCCTTTTTTGCCTTTGGTAATTGTCACACAGAGATGATGGCTGTACTCCATTAAACTGGTTTCAACCTGTATACAAGTTTTGAAGAATTTAATTATCTAATAATCTCAATTGATTTTAATGGGTCTTCAAAAGTGATTTTCAGATATCTGGGAGCACTACTGCCTCTGATTGATCATTTGCTTGGCTCTGAGTTGTTTGTAACAAGAAATAAGGGTCAATTTGTAGTTGAAGTAGAGCACAATAGCACTGTTGTATTTTCTCATCTCTGCATTTATTGAACATGTAATGGATAAGACATCTGAAGTGATTTTCACTTTTTAGTCCTCAGCTCCATGTGAAAATGGGTGGGATATATTGGAGACAGTTATGTTACATAGTTACAGCCTCATACCAAGAAGGAGGGAGGTGCTCAAGTAACTTAGTTACACTAAGATGTATTATAATCTCATCCAGGAGGTGGGAATGATTTTTCCTGTGAAGTCTAGTAGCTTCGAAATGAATTTATTATACTTGTAACTCTTCAGCTTATTCTATCATTCCACCAGAATAATCTAGATTCTTGGTGACATTTTTAGACCCCAAAAGGTTTTCCTCAATAATACAGAGGTTTTTCTGGTTTCTCTCCCACCAAATGTTGGAATGGTGATAAAAATAGACTTTGTTAAAAATATCCTAGCATAGGTTGAAAGATTGGTGGAATCTGTAGAACTTGTGACAAATATTCATGTGTTCATAGGTTTTTGAATGTCATACAGAAAATGGCTCTGTAAAAAAACTCATTTGAATCCTAATGATACTGGGTTTGTTTGTTATTGTAACTAATGGGCTCTTCTAATTTGGGGGATTTAGTACTTCTTAGAATCTGTATTAGTTGTTTTACTACTGTTTTTAAAAGACTTTTACTTAGTGAAAAAATTATATACACTCACACTGTGGATCCTGGTCAAGTTAAGAGGGAAATAAATCGCATTTTTGAGTGAGCACCTTTTGTATTGTGCTTCTGCTTGGCTAAACATTGTCCCATGGAATGTGAACTATGAAATTAAATCTTTTAAATTATTTTTTCTTTATATTCACAATAGAATATTTGATTTTTTCCTTTCTTTTTTTCCTATCTTTGGTAGTAACTAAAGTACATGAAATTAATATTAATGTTTTTTGACACAAAGGATAAAGTTTACAGTATAAGTTTACAGTATCCATCAGCCCTAGTAACTATGCTTACTCAAGAGCTTTAGACTATGGAAACCTTCCATTTATTGATAAATGTTATGGGACTTTGTTTAATGATTGTGTCTGATTCCAGAAGAAGGGAACAAAAGAGTCACTATACAGTGCCAAGTAGCACAAGGTCAAAAAGGACCAAAACAATCCAGGTAGGATTGTGGAACTTCTACGCCAATATGAAAGGACTTGAACCTAGTGTAAGCCTCAATGTTGAAGTACTTGACATATTTTAAGATGCAGGACTCCTTGGACCACACTCCTTATGACATATTCTCAGTCAAGTACCTTGGTTGGGCTATCATCCTGGCTTCCCCATCCCTGACAGTGATTGTAAAATCAGACCAGGGAAATGATTTTCCCATTTTCTACTGAAACCTAGTCCTTTCTCTCTTACATTTTGGCAATTTTATGTAGTCCTAACTGCAAATGGGTAAAGCGCCATATCACTGCAATTGTCCTACAGGCTTGTGGGACATAAATCACTTTAACTGAGCCTTGCCTTGCTTTCAAGGACCTGTTACAGGTTTATTTTTTACTCAGAATTTTATACATGTAAGATTGTTAATTTTTTATAATTTTTGTCCTTATTATTTTTATACAGAATTTAATTTTTGCTTTTTTATTTGGGATTTTTTTCTTTTAACAATTGTTTCATATACCTCCTAACTCAACCATGTATCTCTAGGTGATTCTGCTGATGGTCAGCAACCTCCTTGGGGGTGGGGGTTATTGTGTAATTATAAAAAAAAAAATCTAAGATTTATAATTTTTTGGAGAGGGAGCAGTTGGGTAACTCAGTGGATTGAGACCCTAGAGATGGGAGGTCCTAGGTTTATATCTGGCCTCAGACACTTCCCAGCTGTGTGATCCTGGGCAAATCACTTAACACCCGTTGCCTAGCCCTTACCACACTTCTGCCTTGGAAGCAATACACAGTATTGACTCAAAGATGAAACATAAGGGTTTAAAAAACTTTTTTGAGAAATTTCAGGAAAAGAAACTTGCCAATATCCTCAATTTAAGAAAGTGGATCCTTTTGGAGGAGTTGCTATAAAGATGCCTGTAGAAGCCACTCACCATGTCAAAAGGTCAAGAATAAACTTTGGTATATAATGAACTGAACTGAAGGAGGTTTAAAATACTTATTTTGAATGCAAACTCTTATACCAAAGGGGACTGCCACCTTATTAGCACTTTGTCAATGAATTTATCAATCATTTTTTTCTTTTCTTCTCCTCATATTTCCCTCTCATTTCTAACTATTGTAACTTCCTCTTCGAAAATGCAATATTGTATGTGCTTTTAGCTAGAAGGTATTTAGAGCTTTAAAATAGTTATGTTTAAATGATCCATTGGGGAGACTGGTCTCCCAAAGGATCATAGCAGGGATTTTCCAAAGGGATCTTATCCCCTCCCCTTCCTGAGTTGCATATTGATCCATCAACATTTTTCACATGCCAGAGTGACGTCCTGAATGTCAATAAAAGAAAGGGGGCAGGGCCCAGCTGGACTTTTTGGTCCTCTTTTGGGCATGGATGACTGTCTGGGAGAGAGATGAGGGAGACAGAGAAAGATGCCTATAGAATAGAACATACAGTCTGAAAAAAGGTTTAAATCTATCCTTATCTACTTTTTATATTAATAAACTTTATTAAAAATAATAACTAGTACATATATTAATTTTAAATATAACAAATGGCAACTAATGGAAAGGTTTATGTTCAAATTATAACCACTTAAACAGTAAAATATTTTTGGAATCTTTCTCATTATTCTTTAAAAGTATTGCTTACATCTATTTTATTTTGTTCTCATTTCAGTAGGCTTTCCTCACCCAGACCTGTACTACCTCTTATTTGAATTCAAATGAATTCAATAATTATTTATAAATTATTTATAACATTTAGGGTATGTGAACAACGTGGAAAAAATTAGGTAGTTATCATATATAAGACTGTAAGCTAAGAAATGAAGACTCTCAAGAAGTATACATTCTAACTTAAGAAGACAACAATAAATAGGAACTACTGTATTTGATAAAAACATTATTATTATGTTGGCATGAAATGAACAGTAAATAAAATAGAATATTAATTGTGATATGCAAGAGGGGGAAGAAATGAGCAAGTTCTGGAAATATAATTTTTGGGCCTTGATAATCATTTGGTCGTGGTAGGGAAGGGAGTGGGAAGAATAAAGAATTATTCTGAAGATAGAAAATTTATTTTCTTCAACAGAAATAGAGAAGTTTTGACAAAGGGAAAAAGAGAAAAATGAATTTGAGATGCCAATTTGATAACTAGATAGGGACAATTAGAAGTTCTGAAGTTCAAGAGAAAGATTAAAAATAGATGTATTGTCTTGGAAGTTATGATTATCAAGATGGCAGTTGAACCCATGTGAATCAAATAGAGTGAGGACTAAAAACAACTGAGCTTTGATTTTGAGATATAGCCACTTAAATAATGAGAGGGGGATGAACAACAAGAGCAGCAGGAACAGCAGCAACAACAAAAAAGAGACTAAATATGAGTAATCAGAGATGTAGGATAAAAGCCACGAGAGCAGTGTCACAAAAGTTAAGGGAGGAAATATTATTCAAGAAGTGGCAGTTGAAAACAGAAATAAAAGCTTTAGAAAGGTAAAAGAAAGCAGCCTATTCCATTATTGGAAAGTCCTAGTCAATAGGAAAGCCCTCTTCATGTGAATAATATGAACTCCCTAAAATTTCCACTGATTGGTTCTAGTTTTTCATAAAATTCAAAATCTGAAAATAATTATCACTTTCACATTGAAGAGCTGTGTTCCAGGAAAATTAAGTTTTAAGTTTTTCCTGTATTATATTTTCTTATTGGAGAATTCTTATAAAACATTAGAACTTAAGGACTATATAACAAATTTCAAACATCTCAAGAATTGAGATAAAAGTATTTTAGAATCAATAATAATAATTGTACAAAGATAGATTAGGAAAGTTACATAGAAAATAATGTTGCACAGAAAATAATTGTTCTGTCAATCACATACCTGTCATTGCATTTAGGGAAAAATAAATACCTGAAATGCTTTATTAAAAACTCATAGTGAAAATAAGGGGAAGATTGGAAGAGAATTCAAGATATTTGTCAAATAAGAAAAGAAATCATTAGCCCTGCCACTTTAAATCAAATAAACAAAAAGGTTTTGATAAAAGAACTCCTGCTCCCCAAATTATTTTACTGTCAAAATTAACATGGAGACTCCCGGTCAAGATGGCAGCTTAGAGAAAGCTAAAGTCCAGATCTCCTGAAACCCTTCCTTACTGATCTCAAACCAAATGCTCCTAGGGCACCAAAATTCAAAACAATCAATAGCATAGACACCGGGAGTCCCCCTCCTGGACCTGGACCTGGATCAAAAGGTACTCCTCCCCTCCAAAAGCCAGAACCCGAAACCACTCGGACCTAAGGGGTAAGCAAAAGGAAGGTCTTAGGACCATACATTAGGTCACAGAAATATGGCACACAAATGCAGAAAAGCAGAAATAATAAATGCAGCCTTCTCAGATCACAAGGCAATAATAAAAATAATGATCAGTAAAGGTACATGGAAAACCAATTCAAAAACTAATTGGAAATTAAACAATATGATACTCCAAAATCGTTTAGTTAGAGAAGAAATCATAGAAACAATTAATAATTTTATCAAGGAAAATGACAATGGCGAGACATCTTTTCAAACCTTTTGGGATGCAGCCAAAGTGGTAATCAGAGGGAAATTCATATCCCTGAGTGCATATATCAACAAACTAGGGAGAGCAGAGATCAATCAATTGGAAATGCAAATAAAAAAACTCGAAAGAGATCAAATTAAACCCCCCCAGCAGAAAACCAAACTAGAAATCCTAAAAATTAAGGGAGAAATTAATAAAATCGAAAGTGATAGAACTATTGATTTAATAAATAAGACAAGAAGCTGGTACTTTGAAAAAACAAACAAAATAGACAAAGTACTGGTCAATCTAATTAAAAAAAGGAAGGAAGAAAAGCAAATTAACAGCATCAAAGATGGAAAGGGGGACATCACCTCTGATGAAGAGGAAATTAAGGCAATCATTAAAAATTATTTTACCCACTTATATGGCAATAAATACATCAACTTAGGTGATATGGATGAATATACACAAAAATACAAATACTGCCTAGACTAACAGAAGAGGAAATAGAATTCTTAAATAATCCCATATCAGAAAATGAAATCCAACAAGCCATCAAAGAACTTCCTAAGAAAAAATCCCCAAAGCCTGATGGATTCACCAGTGAATTCTATCAAACAATCAGAGAACAGTTAATCCCAATACTATACAAATTATTTGACATAATAAGCAAAGAGGGAGTTCTACCAAACTTCTTTTATGACACAAACATGATACTGATTCCAAAACCAGGCAGGTCAAAAACACAGAAAGAAAACTATAGACCAATCTCCCTAATGAATATAGATGCAAAAATCTTAAATAGGATACTAGCAAAAATACTCCAGCAAGTGGTCAGAACGGTCATCCACCATGATCAAGTAGGATTTATACCAGGGATGCAGGGCTGGTTCAATATTAGGAAAACCATCCACATAATTGACCACATCAACAAACAAACCAACAAGAATCACATGATTATCTCAATAGACGCAGAAAAAGCCTTTGATAAAATACAACACCCATTCCTATTAAAAACACTAGAAAGCATAGGAATAGAAGGGTCATTCCTAAAAATAATAAACAGTATATATCTAAAACCAACAGCTAATATCATCTGCAATGGGGATAAACTAGATGCATTCCCAATAAGATCAGGAGTGAAACAAGGATGCCCATTATCACCTCTACTATTTGACATTGTACTAGAAACACTAGCAGTAGCAATTAGAGAAGATAAAGAAATTGAAGGCATCAAAATAGGCAAGGAGGAGACCAAGTTATCACTCTTTGCAGATGACATGATGGTCTACTTAAAGAATCCTAGAGATTCAACCAAAAAGCTAATTGAAATAATCAACTTTAGCAAAGTTGCAGGATACAAAATAAACCCACATAAGTCATCAGCTTTTCTATATATCTCCAACACAGCTCAGCAGCAAAAACTAGAAAGAGAAATCCCATTCAAAATCACCTTAGACAAAATAAAATACCTAGGAATCTATCTCCAGAGACAAACATAGGAACTATATGAACACAACTACAAAACACTCTCCACACAACTAAAACTAGACTTGAACAACTGGAAAAACATTAACTGCTCATGGATAGGATGATCCAATATAATAAAAATGACCATCCTACCCAAACTTATTCATCTATTTAGTACCGTACCCATTGAACTCCCAAAATATTTCTTTACTGATTTATAAAAAACCATAACAAAATTCATTTGGAATAACAAAAGATCAAGGATATCCAGGGAAATAATGAAAAAAAAAAAACACATATGATGGGGGCCTTGCAGTCCCAGACCTTAAACTATATTACAAAGCAGCAGTCATCAAAACAATTTGGTACTGGCTAAGAAACAGAAAGGAATATCAGTGGAATAGACTGGGGGAAAGCGACCTCAGCAAGACAGTATACAATAAACCCAAAGATCCCAGCTTTTGGGACAAAAATCCACTATTCGATAAAAACTGCTGGGAAAATTGGAAGACAGTATGGGAGAGATTAGGAATAGATCAACACCTCACACCCTACACCAAGATAAATTCAAAATGGGTGAATGACTTAAACATAAAGAAGGGAACCATAAACAAATTGGGTAAACACAGGATAGTATACATGTCAGACCTTTGGGAGGGGAATGACTTTAAAACCAAGCAAGACATAGAAAGAATCACAAAATGTAAAATAAATAATTTTGACTACATCAAATTAAAAAGCTTTTGCACAAACAAAACCAATGTAACTAAAATCAGAAGGGAAATAACAAATTGGGAAAAAATCTTCATAGAAACCTCTGACAAAGGTTTAATTACTCAAATTTATAAAAGCTAAATCAATTGTACAAAAAACCAAGCCATTCTCCAATTGATAAATGGGCAAGGGACATGGATAGGAAGTTTTCAGATAAAGGAAATCAAAACTATTAATAAGCACATGAAGAAGTGTTCTAAATCTCTTATAATCAGAGAGATGCAAATCAAAACAGCTCTGAGGTATCACCTCACACCAAGCAGACTGGCTAGCATGATAGCAACGGAAAGTAATGAATGCTGGAGAGGATGTGGCAAAGTAGGGACATTAATTCATTGCTGGTGGAGTTGTGAACTGATCCAACCATTCTGGAGGGCAATTTGGAACTATGCCCAAAGGGCGACAAAAGAATGTCTACCCTTTGATCCAGCTATAGCACTGCTGGGTCTATACCCCAAAGAGAAAATGGACAAAAAGACTTGTACAAAAATATTCATAGCTGCATTCTTTGTGGTGGCCCAAAACTGGAAAACGAGGGGATGCCCATCAATTGGGGAATGGCTGAGCAAATTGTGGTATATATTGGTGATGGAATACTATTGTGCTAAAAGGAATAATAAAGTGGAGGAATTCCATGGAGACTGTAACAACCTCCAGGAAGTGATGCAGAGCGAGAGGAGCAGAAGCAGGAGAACATTGTACACAGAAACTAATACACTGTGGTATAATCGAAGGTAATGGACTTCTACATTAGTAGTGGTGTAATATCCCTGAACAATCTGCAGGGATCTAGGAGAATAAACACTATTCATAAGCAAAGGATAAACTATGGGAATAGAAACACCGAGGAAAAGCAACTGCTTGACTACAGCAGTTGAGGGGACATGACAGAGGAGAGACTCTAAACGAAACTCTAATGCAAATATTAACAACATGGAAATGGGTTCAAATCAAGAACACATGTGACACCCAGTGGAATCACGTGTCGGCTATGGGGGGCTGGGGGGGAGGAAAAGAAAATGATCTTTGTCTTTAATGAATAATGCTTGGAAATGATCAAATAAAATATTATTTAAAAACTTTAAAAAAATTAATATGGAGTAAAATTTATTTAATAAAATGCCATACTTCAGATGCTAGAAGGGGTCCAAAGGTCATTACTCTTGGAGTGCTAAGCACTTCAGCTATGTGGAAGAAATAATTTGGTAGCAAAATGCATGCTTATCTTCTGTAATTTGAAAAAATATTAAGTGTATGAGCAATTGATAACTATTAATAATGCTCTTCACAACTATTTAGACATTATATGTCAAAACAGCTATATTAAATTAGGACTTCACTATATATTGACTGTATAATATTTTTGCGGCATATTCTTTGAGAAGGGTTTGGAAATATGCAAATTTTAAATAAATAGTAGAAGACTGTAGGCAGTTATTACAAATCTTTGTCATAGTTTCCTCATCTCCACAAGACATCATATGGTCTTATGTTGTAGGAGAGCTTGAGGTGAACTCCAGGTTCCAGACAGGTACCCTTTGCAAGAATAAGACTCCATAACTTAGCTTAGAAATAAAAAGAGAAATTTATTTCCCTTCATATTGAATTTGACTGAGAGGACAGTAGAGGTGGGACACTGCCTCCTAGAGGAGATGTATGATGGACTTTATATACCTTTTTGACAATAGGGGCTTTTTGGCTAGGGTAAGAGATTGGAATGGGATTAGACAGAAGTGGGGAATGCTTGTTATCTGATTTGGGCTATAGTGATGTTTTGTGTCCTGAAGACAAAGTGGTTGACTGGGCATTGTTTAAGGGACAAATATATAGCCCAATGGTATCAGAGCATAACCGGGAGGTATTTATCTGTACACTTCTCAAAATCTAAGGGAGAATTCAAGTGAATCTTTCTTTCAGGAAATGTTCCTTATGGTAAGTCTCTGATGCCCAGAGTCACCTTTTCCTCAACATTAACAAGAATGTGAGGAAGGAAAGGAATTTCCCTGCTTTCTGTTTGATTTGAAACACTTCTAGTGTTTGGTGTTTCCAAGAAAAACCCAAGGTCCCATACCATCCTCTTCCTTTAAATTCTAAGGAGAGAAGGGCAATGGTCTGTCTTCAATGGCTTCTTCAAAGTTGGTAATAGGCATAGAGGTGTCCCTGAGGGGAGAGGGAGGCTATGGACATAGGGGTCTTAAGAGGTGTGTCCTCAGTGAATGTCCAGTTCTTGAAGGCTTGGAGATCTTTAGGATATGTCCAGGTGACTGTTTCCCTTAATTGTCAGACAGAGCAAAAAGGGGACGTCAGTCCCTAGGGCAGAAATGTAGAACCCATTCTTCTGATAAGAATGAATCCCCTCAGGAAATTTAATTCCTAAATTGTTTGGAGAGATGTTTTGTGATGTTTCTCTTTGAAAAATCATTTTGCAAAGCATTTATTAGTTCAATAAGAATATTTTACAGATGGGATTCTGTACCTCAGGTTCTAGAGGAAACCGAGAAAACTCTGGGTCATATTTCTAAGCCCAAGATCAAAACTTCAATTTTGGTAAATTAAGGCTATAATTGCCATTAGATTAACAAACCTCACCTACTTCTTAAAGTATGTTCCCTAACACATCGATAATCTTCCACTATTGATCTATTTGGTTGTTTGGGGGAAATAGAAATTTTAATATTACAATTTGCATTATGTACTGATTATAGGAATTTGTTGTAAAGGAAAACAGAGGCAGGGAAAGATTTCCTTATGTCCCAAAGACACATAGTAAGTGGTTTCACATATAAGCAAAGTCTGTCACTGACTCATGCTATTTTTGTGTCACTCAAGGATTATTAGCCTTACTTAAGTCAGGAAGGTGCTATCCAAGTTGAGCCCTAGATTACTTTTCTAACTGTCATAGGACTTTGTCTGACTTCTGAGTACTTCATCACCATTATTTTTTTTTTGGTGATAGATTAATCACCAGACAATCATAGCTGGATTTCAAGTCCTTTGGATTCCAGAAGCTTTTTTGCCTTAAATGACATCTTACCCATTATGGAAAAAATGTCCATATACCACAAACAAGCTTTTCATGTCCTACAGGACTAATCATTTGCCCACTCCAAAGATTCCTTAAAGCCTTACAAGTTTACATTTTAGCATTTATTCTTGCACAAAGTATATATTTTGGTAATAATCAACATATCACAATTTAGTCACAAATCCTGAAATAAGGAATAGGAGTTTTAAATTGATTAGCTCCACAGTAAATAAAAAGATAGGAGTCTAGGGTTAGATCATTCAAGAGAGAATCATCCTGGCCCTAGGCCATCTGAAGGAGAGGACTCTGATGCAAGAAGTTACAAGAGATACTTAAGAATAAATTTTTCCAGCTTCTGTCTTCCAGAAAGAGCAAAAATGTGTACATACAATACAGATTTATGACAAACAATAAAAACACTTAAAATAAAAAAATTATTTTTCTTTTTTTCACACACTCTCATTACTTTACAATTTAACTGAAAAGCTCTTATCCTGAGCTACTTCAGTTAATTTACTTATCTGAGAGTGATTAGTATCTCAAGCCCTTTCCTCATATACCTTAAATCAATAAGCTCAGCTATGTATAGTACTAGGAAATGAGGAAAATATTCTTCACTTCATTTGGTAATCAATATCCCCAAAGAATCCTGACTTAAGAGATTGCACCATTTAAATACTATATCTTCAGCACACTACTTATAATTTCTTAATTTTTGTCCATAGTACAAATTGGTAAACTGAGGTAATCTCATAAGATTGAGCAAAATCTATGGTACAGTCAGATTTACAAGCACTGAAATAATTCTTTTCTTAAAAACACACATTGTAATGCCAATTCACAGAACACAGCAATTTTTCATAAGACATTTAGTATTATAGGTTCTATTTTAAATATATAGATCTGAAATTTTTTCTTTCAATTCTTAATTTTCAGATACTGATTTCATTCACCTGAGTCCTCCACGTTGAAGATTCACTTATACTAACAGATAAGAACAGAATGGAATTCAATTCTGCCTAAGGCTGTACTACTAAAAAAATCCTTTTGAAATACTGAATTATGACCTCATGCATTCCAACCGAAATTTCATTGTCCAACAAGCACAATTAAAATTTTAGGATGTTAACTTTCAAATTCACATGTATACATGTTGAAATAAAACACTTAATAAAGAAATTGAATAGATTTAAAAATCACTTCCTTTTTTCTAACCAGGAGAAAAGAAGGCAGATTTGATCAGAAGCTCTTATCTATCCCCCTTTACCTGAAAACAGAGGATAAGTGAGAATGGTTTGTTGGTAGATTGTAAAAAGCCTTAGTTTTAAAAGTCTAAGTCATTTGAAATTCCAAGGGCAAGAGGTTGCTCACCAACTCCTACTGTATGCTACAATGATTGGAGGTAAGGCTGGAATTGGCTGTTAAAAGACTTCTATTACTCCAAGTCTTGGGGGTCTGTCCTACTGGGACAGTTGCCTTTCCAGTACCCACCCTGCCTGCAGGCAAGGCATGGGGTCATGGGCTGTTGTTCCTTCAAATGACATTCCCAGCACCAGTGCATGTTTCCTCCATAGTTAAAGCAAAAGCTATTCAGCTTCCACCCTTGGGGTCAGGAGGTGAGGACAGCTGGATATAACTTATCCCAAGTAGGTCCTTTTTTGTCTTTCAACACATTCCTAGCATAAAAGACTGTGGACACAACTTGGTTAATTGGACAGTAGGAATTTGGAGATTAAGATCTAGCTTCTGCAGTTTTTGCCTTGTATTTGGAGTTGACTGATTAATAAAATGGATATGTAGGACAATTCCTTGATCACTCCCAGAATCTAAATTGGTAAATTTCTTCAGGGTCTCAACCAGAGGGTTCATGAAGAGGACTGGATGAATAATCTCTTTCTGGTCAAAATCAACCCTTCTCCTCCCTGCAGCAGAAATGGAAGATAGATCTGAAGAGTTACTGATAGCTGCCCTGCTTTCTAATGCTGTTCTGTCCGGTTCTGGTTCAGATTCCAAGGAGACACACATGGTAATGCAATAAACAACAGGTACTTTATTCAAGCTATAGCTTGGGCCTCCACAAGAAGTGGAAGACCCTGAGCATTGCAGAGGCCTGGTTTATATAGAAGGGCTAGGATTGGGGGTCGGTCTTGAGAATCAGGCACCAGGAGTGAAGACACATCAATCTTAGTCCCAGATGCTTCCTTTTAACATATGGTCTGGCCAGTGACCTAGGTCAGGTCAGTGAACATATGGTCTTGAGATAACATATCTTTATGGCAGTACATAAATAAGGATATGTCAGCTTTAGTTCTTGGGACAAGGGGCCCCTTAGGGTATCATCTGGAGGGCAAGTTCCCATAATAACATTATGTTTCTTCATTCCCCACTTCTTTTAGGACAATGAGGAATCCTACTCATGGGGACAGTGTCCTCATAGGGACATGGATGTCGTTTAGGGGCAGGTATTGCTGCCTTAGGACCATGAGCTGGACTGTATTAATGTGCTACTTTACAAAGTCACAAGTCTATTGATAATGCAAGGGCCAAAGGTCAGCAAGATGACAAGAATGAAGAGGGGGCCCAATAAAATGGAAATGAGACTTGTCAGCCATGGGGATTTGTGAAAGAGCTTCTCATACCAGGATTTCTGTGCCTTGCATTCTTTCTTCCTGATGGCCAGGCCTTCTGTTAGTTTTGTCATGGAATCCTTAACTAGACCTGTGTGATCTGCATAAAAACAGCATTCTTCTCCTACAGCAGCACAGAGTCAACCCTGCTGGAGGAATAGAAGATCTAGCCCTGTTGTATTAAGACCTTTGCTGTTATCGAGTAAGCAGAGATCTTGGTTGGAGTCTAAGGAGCCTTTAGCTACACAGGGGGTCAAACCTGAGGACACAACCATTGGGTGCCTTCAGGTGAGATTTCCAGGGCTTCAGGCTGGATTGGTAGCCAAGGTTACAGTGGCATCTGGGTGACTCCCATGAGTGCTTTTACCCTAGAAGCAACTAAAGAAGTGACAAGGTTACAAATGAAGGTTCACATGTCCTATAGGGGAGTAGCCAAAACTTGAACATAGAGGAAAAGCTGTATGCATAGGGTATTTAGGGGCATGTCCTCAGTGAATGCCTGGGTCCTAGGAAGGTGAGGACCTGCTCAGAGTTCTGAAGGATGTCCAGTAATTTCTTCCCCCATTGGCAGACAGGTCACAAGGGGGAGAGTCAGCCCCTAAGACAGAAGTGTAGAAACCAGGACTGGGACAAAAACTAAAACACCAGATAGAAACAGAGAAAATTAGTACAATAGTAATTGATATTACACATTTGCATTTGGTTATCTTAGTCAACAGACTTCATCTTCAGAAATCATCTTCTGAGAGGAATAGATCCCTTTAGGAAATCAGAATTCTTAGTTGTTTGCAGAGTTGGTATGTGATGTCTCTGTCAAAGAATATCCTTTTGCAAAGTACACATTAGCTATAAACATCTATAAACACTTGAGTAACAATATTTTATAGACAAATTTCTTTATCCCAGATTCTGGGGGAAATTCAAGAAAGCATTGAGCTATATATTCAAGCTAAAGATTCAAACTTCAACTATGGTAAATTAAGGCTACAAATACAAACTATTTATTAATAAACTTCACCTAATTTTCAAAGTATGTTCCCTAACAATTTAAGAATTTTCAATTATTAACCTAATAGGTTGTTTGGGGAAATGGAAACTTTAATTTTACAATTTGCATTATGTGCTGATTATGGGAATTTGTCACAAAAGAAAAGGAAAACAGGGAAAATATTTCCTCATGTCCTAAGGGACACATAGTGAGGACTTCACATATAGGTCGAAGCTATCACTGGCTCCTGCCATTATTATATCACTCAAGGATTAACATCCTAGATGGTCAGAAAAGGCCCATTCCCAGATGAGTCCAGAATATCCCTCTGTAACCATACCAGGACTTTCTCTGTCTTTTGTGTACTTTGTCACCATTAGATCCCAGAAGCCTTCTTTTTCCTTAAAAGATAAGTCTCACCCATTTCAGCTGAGAGAAATTCTGCTTATCAGCAGTACAGAAACAAATTTCCATACCCTCAAACAAATCTTTTATATCCCCAGAAGGCTGATCACTCAATTATTCTTATGTATTTTGGCAATAATTTACATATCACACTTTAGTCACATAACCTGAAGTAAAAAACATGAGTGCTAAATTGAGTAACTACATAGTAATATAAATCTGAACGGTATCATCTCTTGGACCTAGGCCATCTGAAAGACTAAGACAAGGACATACAGGAATAACTTCAGGGTAACTGTCCAGAGAAATTAAAGAAGCATTATGTGATTTTCCCACAACACATACCTTAATTTTAGAAATTATCCCTAGGTCAGGGATCCAATTATAAGAGTAGAATATCTATCTGTTCTCTTTCACCTCCCTATGTGTCTCCTTCTCTCTCTCTCTCTCTCTTTCTCTCTGTCTATCTGTCTCTCTCTCTGTGTCACTCTTTCTGTCTGTTTTTCTCTCTCCTCCTACAAAACCCTCTGCTTAAAAAGCAGAAAACAACTTCTATTCTTCCTTCACAAACCCACATACTCAAGCTATATGAACCTTAGATCTTTAGATCAAAGTCCCTTTCTTCCAAATTAAAATCCAACACACCTTCCTATCTTATCTGACTTGCTTAAGTCAAGCAAACATATGGTTGATATCACTTCAATTGCTAATCAGTAACCCAAAAGAATTCTGATTTAAAGGATTACATCATTGACCACCTTTAGTATCTTTAGCATAGTGCTCATCAATTATTATAAATTTCAGTTAATAGTACAAATTGGTAAACTGAGGTAGCCACTGAGTATTGAACAAAATCTATGGTACAGTCAGGTTTACAATGAGCTTTTGTTTACATCCAAACAGTACTTAAAACACATGGACTTCCGGGTAAGCATGGCAGCCAGCTAAACATGGCTTACTCACTCTCCCTGACATAAACCGACATACACCGATAAGGATCACCCCAAAAGGTTTTAAGAATCTTTATCAGAGGAGCGGAGGAGCTGTAGAACGAGGTGCAGCGAAGGTGTGAGGAATCAAGGCTTTACCAGCCTATAAGAGGGGGAAAGGGTTTCCACACAAACGAGCAGACCCACTCTCCCCCACCCCTACTTATAGGGCCAGAGCCAGGGCCAGCACACGCCAAAATAAACAAGAAAGGGGCACCTCTAAAGAAAGGAGAGGCCACTTCTGCACCCTTGGGAGCTGACTAGGACAGCAGGAGGACCCCCCCCCACCCAAGGCAGCTAGGCAGAAAAACTCAAGACGTGAGAGAGCACAGAACTCAGGTGCCCAGAGCCAGCATTCCCGCTGGAGCCAGGGAGTGAGACAGGAGTCCCTCTGGAATGAACAGGGAGCATTTTTTGGGTCCCTGGGAACTGACTAGGTCTGCAGGGGACTCACCCCCAAAAGTAGCTAAACTGGAAAACAGGTATTCAAGAGAGAGAAGACACTGAGTGCCCCCTGGAGGAAGGTACCAAGAAAAGCCGCAAAGGACTCAGGAAAACCTAGAGCCTGCTCATTAACTCCATACACAAAAAAACCTGCTCAGCAGACTCTGACTTCTGACTAAAGAGGTAACTGAAAACATCCAGAAAAAATGGCTAACTGTGCACAGGAGCCTCAAAATCCCACCAGGAGGTCAAAAAAGAAAGTTGTCTCACTCAAAAAATTTTATGGAGGAAGAACCCAGGCTACAGAGGAAATACTGGATGAAACTCAAACAAAGGCAAAAACGAAAAAAAAAATGAAAATTGTCCACAAGTCCTGGAAGAGTCTCAAATGGAGCTTATCAGAAAGATGAAAGCCCTGTGGGAAGAGAAGTGGGAAATGGTTCAAAAAGAAAACCAACAAATTATAGTAGAGAACCAAAAAATTACAAATGAATGCCAAAATATGAAAGCAAAAAACCTCAACTGACAGAAAGAAGGCAGGAGTAGCAATCATGATATCTGACAAAAACAAAGCAAAAATAGACCTGATTAAAAGGGATAGGGAAGGTAAATACATCCTGATAAAAGGGAGTATAGACAACGAGGAAATTTCACTAATCAACATGAATGTACCAAATGGTATAGCATCCAAATTTCTAATGGAGAAACTACTAGAATTGAAGGAAGAAATAGATAATAAAACTATACTAGTGGAAGATCCAAACCAACCGCTATCAAATTTAGATAAATCAAATAAAAAAATAAATAAAAAAGAGGTAAAAGAGGTGAATGAAATCTTAGAAAAATTAGAGTTAAAAGATATATGGAGAAAAATAAATAGGGACAAAAAGGAATACACCTTCTTTTCAGCAGCATATGGCACATTCACAAAGACTGACCATACATTAGGTCACAGAAACATGGCACACAAATGCAGAAAAGCAGAAAAAATTAATGCAAACTTTTCAGATCATAAGGCAATAAAAATAATGATCAGTAAGGGTACATTGAGAGCAAAATAAAAAATCAATTGGAAATTAAATAATATGCTACTCCAAAATCGATTAGTTAGAGAACAAATCATAGAAACAATTAATAATATCATTGAGGAAAATGACAAAGGTAAGACATCCTTTCCATCCTTATGGGATGTAGTCAATGTAATACTCAGAGGAAAATTCCTATCCCTGAGTGCACATATAAACAAATTAGGGAGGGCAGAGATCAATGAACTGGACATGAAAATCAAAAAACTTGAAAGCAAACAAATTAAACACCCCCAGAAGAAAACCAAATTAGAAATCCTAAAAATTAAGGGAGAAATTAATAAAATTGAAAGTGATAGAACTATTGAACTAAAAAATAAGACAAGAAGTTGGTACTTTGAAAAAACAAACAAAATAGAGAAAATCCTGGTCAATCTAATTTAAAAAAGGAGAGAAGAAAAGCAAATTGACAGTATCATAGATGAAAAGGAGGACCTTACCTCCAATGAAGAGGAAATTAAGGCAATCATTAAAAACTTCTTTACCCAATTATCTGGCAATAAATATACCAATCTAGGTGATATGGACAAATACTTTCAAAAATACAAATTGTCTGAATTAACAGAAGAATAAATAGAATTCTTAAATAATCTCATATCAGAAAAAGAAATCCAATAGGCCATCAAAGAACTCCCTAAGAGAAAATCCCCAGTGCCTGATGGATTCACAAGTGAATTCTATCAAACATTCAAAGAACAGCTAATCCCAATACTACACAAACTATTTGACATAATAAGCAAGGAGGGAGTTCTACCAAATTCCTTTTATGACACAAACATGATACTAATTCCGAAGCCAGGCAGGTCAAAAACAGAAAAAGAAAATTATAGACCAATCTCCCTAATGAATATAGATGCAAAAATCCTAAATAGGATAGTAGCAAAAAGACTCCAGCAAGTGATCAGGAGGGTAATTCACTATGGCCAAGTAGGATTTATACCAGGGATGCAGGGCTGGTTCAATATTAGGAAAACCATCCACATAATCGACCATATCAACAAGCAAACCAACAAAAATCACATGATTATCTCAATAGATGCAGAAAAAGCCTTTCATAAAATACAGGATTCATTCTTATTGAAAACACTAGAAAGTATAGGAATAGAAGGACCTTTCCTAAAAATAATAAACAGAATATATCTAAAACCATCAACAAGTATCATCTACAATGGGGATACATTAGAAGCATTCCCAATAAGATCAGAAGTGAAACAAGGATGCCCATTATCACCTATATTATTTAACATTGTACTAGAAACACTAGCAGTAGCAATTAGAGAAGAAAAAGAAATTGAAGGCATTAAAATAGACAAGGAGGAGACTAAGTTATCACTCTTTGCAGATGAAATGATGGTCTACTTAAAGAATTCTAGAGAATCAACCAAAAACTAATCAAAATATCAACAACTTTAGCAAATTTGCAGGATACAAAATAAACCTCATTAAGTCATCAGCATTTCTATATATTTCCAACACAGCTCAGCAGCAAGAATCCGAAAGAGAAATCCCATTCAAAATCACCTCAGACAAAATAAAATACTTAGGAATCTATCTCTCAAGACAAACACAGGAACTATATGAACACAACTACAAAACACTCTCCACACAACTAGAACTAGACTTGAGCAATTGGAAAGCATTAACTGCTCATGGGTAGGATGAGACAATAGAATAAAAATGACCATCCTACCCAAATTTATCTATCTATTTAGTGCCATACCTATTGAATGTCCAAAACATTTTTTACTGAATTAGAAAAAATATATATATAACAAAGTTCATTTGGAAGAACAAAGGATCAAGAATATCCAGGGAAATAATGAAAAAAAAATACAAAGGATGGTGGCCTTTCAGTCCCAGATCTCAAACTCTATTATAAAGCAGTGGTAATCAAAACAATTTGGTAGTGGCTAAGAGACGGAAAGGAGGATCAGCGGAATAGACTTGGGGTAAGTGACCTCAGCAAGACAGTCTATGACAAACCCAAAGACCCTAGCTTTTGGGACAAAAACCTAGTATTTGACAAAAACTACTGGGAAAACTGGAAGACAGTGTGGGAGAGATTAGGTTTGGATCAACACCTCACACACTACACCAAGATAAACTGAGAATGGGTGAATGACTTGAACATAAAGAAGGAAACTATAAGTAAACCAGGTGAACCCAGAATAGTATACTTGTCAGACCTGTGGGAAGGGAAAGACTTTAAAACCAAGCAAGACATAGAAAGAGTCACAAAATGTAAAATAAACAACTTTGATTACATCAAATTAAAAAAATTTTTGTGCAAACAAAACCAATGTAACCAAAATTAAAAGGGAAGAAACAAATTGGGAAACAATGTTCATAACAAAAACCTCTGACAAAGGTCTAATAACTCAAATTTATAAAGAGCTAAATTAATTGTACAAAAAATCAAGCCATTCTCCAATTGACAAATGGGCAAGGAACATGAATAGGCAGTTTTCAGTCAAATAAATCAAAACTATTAATAAGCACATGAAAAAGTGTTCTAAATCTCTCATAAACAGAGAGATGCAAATGAAAACAATTCTGAGGTATCACCTCACAAGTAGCAGATTGACTAACATGACAGTAAAGGAAAGTAATGAATGTTGGAGGGGATGTGGCAAAGTTGGGACATTAAGTCATTGCTGGTGGAGTTGTGAACTGATCCAACCATTCTGGAGGGCAATCTGGAACTATGCCCAAAGAGCAATAAAAGACTGTCTGCCCTTTGATCCAGCTATTGTACTGCTGGGTTTGTACACCAAAGAGATAATAATGAAAAATACATGTACAAGAATATTCATAGCTGTGCTCTTTATGGTGGCAAAAAATTAGAAAATGAGGGGATGCCCTTCAATTGGGGAATGGCTGAACAAATTATGGTATATGTTTGTGATGAGTACTATTGTGCTAAAAGGAATAATAAAGTGGAGAAATTCCATCTAGACTGGAACAACCTCCAGGAAGTGATGCAGAGTGAAAGGAGCAGAACCAGGAGAACATTGTACACAGAGACTGATACACTGTGGTTCAATCGAACGTAATGGAGTTATCCATTAGTATCAATGCAATGTCCCTGAACAATCCACAGGGATCAAGGAGAAAAAAACACTACACTCAAGCAGAGGACAAATGGTGGGAGTAAAAACACCAAGGAAAGGTAACAGCTTGACTATAGGGGTGGAAGGGATATGATTGAGGAAAGACTCTAAATGAACGCCTTAATGAAAATACCAACAACATGGAAAAGAATTTGGACCAAGGACACATATGATACCCAGAGGAAGCATGCATAACTATTGGGAGGGGTGGTGGGAGGGGGGGGGGAAGAAAATGATCTTTGTTTCTAATGAATAATGTTTGAAAATGACCAAAAGAAATGTTTAAAAAGGAAAAAAAAACACATGTTTTAGCAGCAATTCACATAACAATCATAAAATTCTGAGCAAGCATTTTTCACATATTTTTAACATTCTACCCACTCCTTGGCTACTGTTTGCAACATATATCTTTATACAAATCAAAATGTAATCAAAATATCAACCAACATATTCCCAAAATTTGTGTGAGTTAACTTATCAATTACATATCACTCAACTCATTTTATCATTCTGGACATGGAATGTTTGCATTAAGATTCCACAGCTTCAAACAAGCTTCTTGGTGAGATAGAGCTGGCAACATTTGCTTGCTTAAGCATTGTAAAACCTCTGAAATATACAATTAAGATACATTCTTCTTTAAGTTCTTATCCCATAGTGGTTGTCAACTCTGTGAGATCCCTATTTCAGTTGCTAAGTATAAGTGTGGAACAATTATAAGCACTTCTTTCTCCTTCCTGTGTGCAAGGAAGGGGTTAATAGCTTGTGAGCAATTTATCCTAAGGCTGCTTGGCTTGATTTAGTTTTTAACCTTGTCCCATCCTTCTTTAACAAGTGAGCTTAGCTTATTACAATTTAAAATTTTGAATGTATCAAACCCCCTTCATAATAATTTACTCTCAGTGGATTTTAGTTGGAACTTCACAAGTTCCAACTTTGATTAAGTCCTTTAGCAATCTTTCAGTGTGTAACCAAACTGAAGTTCAAAGCATTTCCCTGTACTCCTCTCTCAAATCTCTGTCTAAAATAGAATAGAACCTCCAGTTCAGTTTTCTTTTAGCTCAAAACATTGCTACACACCTGATTAAATTCCATTAACAATATTCCAATTTATAATTTGTTGTATCTATTTCTCACTAGAATTCATAGTATCAACTAGTATCTCTATCCATTACTCATTTCTTCTGGCTTCTCCTCTTTACCACTATTTTAAGTAGAGGAAAGGCACTGTACTGAATTGTATTTAATCCTCATGACAAGCTCTTCTTGATTTCAGGGCTGGTCAAATTTGTGTTGTTAAGGATATACATATACCCATAACCTATTTAGGTGGAAAACTTAATTCTCTCTATAGTACAAATGCACACATAATTTGTATTCACTCTATTACTTTACAGGAATTTATATCTGAATACATTTTCACCTCTAAATCACAAATTCCTTCCTATACGTTGTGCACATTTTAAAAACAATTCATATAACCTTAGTCAAAGACAATACCAATTAGATATTCCCTCTTTTGTAAAATACCAAATTCTTAGTACTTGTATTATTAAATCCCATGCACAGATTAACCACTTTAAAAACTTCTTGTGTCATATGATTACTTGTTGTTAGTTTTGACAGCACATACATTAAAATAACATCTGATTTGAAAAAAAATCCCAAGTTTAAATTCTAGAATAAATTCTTCTCAACAACATAACAACTTTTTTTTTCTAGATGACTATTACATCTATAAAGTAGCCAGTACAATTTCTGTCCTTATAGAATAAACATTCCTCTCTGTGTCAGGCTAGCTATCAATCACATTTAGACAATTCTCAAATTCACTGAAACCATTATGCATTGCAAGGTCTAACAAAACAAACCTCTAACCATAAGTTTTTGTGCTCAAACTCCCTTTGTCTACCTTTGGACTGGTTTCAGGTGGATCCTGCCCTAAAAGGAAGATGTATATCTATGTCCATCTCAAAATCTAAAGCAGAATCCAAGGGGAATCTTTCTCTCATGAGGTCATTCCTTATCTTGAGTCTCTGATGTCCAGAATCACTTTTTACTCAGCATTAAAAAGAATGCAAGGAAAGAAAGGAATTTTCCTACTCTCTGACTTGAAACACTTCTGGGGTTTGGGTTGTCCAAGGGAAATCCAGGGACTTGTTCCACTTCCTCATTTTAATTAATGTCTCTTTCAGATTCATAGAGTTCATAGATTCATAAAGAAATGAGACAAGATATAGATTATCTAATCTAATACTTCCATTTCAGAAGTGAAATCACTGAGGCCAAAACTGTTTAAATAACTTTCTCATATTGACTTATAAAGGTTATAAGTGACAGAGCTGGAACCTGAACCTTGTATTTATTTTTTCTTCTTCAAATTAAATTTTGGACTATGCCATTATAGTGTGGGATTCATGTTACTAAGGTATACAATTGAATCCTCAAACTCAGGGAACTTATATAAAAAGGGATATAATACATACATATTAAAAGATACATATAAAAATACAAGACAACTTTTAAGTAATATATAAATAGTACACAACTTCAGTACTGAGAGAATTCAGAGTGTGTGAAGTAGAAGTTTAAGAGTACCTTGAAATAACAAAATGTACCCCTTTTTAGCTATTATTCAAGGAGCAAGGAATTCAAATGCAATGCTTTATTGAGAAAGAGAAAGAAAAAGACAGCCCAAAAAGCTCTAGCTTACAGAAAAACCTCTTATTTGTAGGAAAATACAACCCTCAACTTAAATTACATCATCCTAACCTTTACCCCACTCAAGGTTCAGACTTCCTGAAGGGTATATCCTCCAAAATTAACCTTTTTAGCAAATGATCAAAGGGCAAAGTCAGGTTTTAATCTACATACAAATCCAGAATAGTTCAAGTGCACTTGCTGATTGGGAGATTGCTACCTCTGACAGCCTTTGAATGCCAATTGTATAGGCTGGACTAGTAGAAGGTAAAGGGAGTGAGAATGGAAATTAAAGCACCCAAAGATTGCATATGAAAGAAACTGGGGGAGGGAGCTATAGAACAGGGAAGAGGCTCTCAGCCTAGCCTCTGGCTCACAATACTTATTCCAAAATCTCTAGACTACAGTTTTAACCATTTTAAAGTACAAACTCAAAAGATACATCCCAAAATCCCAGACCTACTTTGTATAGTAAAGACACTGGTTGCTTCTGACAGCAAAGGCATTAGTTATTTCTGTCTCACTCAGGTCAAAGGTAATTAAAAGGTCTCACAATAACCCTATGAATTTCCATTTTAATTACTGAAGAAGACAGAAGTTAAGTGACTTGGATAGAAACACATCACTAATAAGCATCTGAGACTGCATTTGAAATCAGGTATTTACGGCTCCAGGCTTAGTGCTCTCTCCACTTTAGCATGTATTCACCTGGATGCCTTAATAAATCATGTGTTAAGTGTCTATTATGTTGTAAGCACTATGGACCCAAAGAAAATATAAATTAACAGTCTTTGAGCTTATGTTACATCTAACAATGGGGGGTAATTCATTTGAATGATATCATGTAGAGGCAAAATCTTAAAATTTGCCATGTAGAAGTGGTCCTGCTAAAAGGTCTCAGAGCTAAACTCCCCTTTCACTTCCTTCTCCTTTCCTTGGCTGCTAAGTTACCTTAAATGAGCCCTTTGCTACCCATCCTGTATCTCCCCTCGCCCCTCTTTTCTCTGACTGGGTCCTGGCCTTGAATCCCAAAATTGTCACCTCCTGCCACCCCCTTAACAGTCCACTCTGACTCACCCCCCTTATTCCAGACCCTGGGATGTCTGTGTCTGCTCTGTAAACAAGGATAGTCAGCTGTCTCCAGTTTTAGTTATACTCCTGACTCCTCTCCTAACCCACAGCTTCAGCATGTATCAAACCCTATATAAAATGGCTGTTGCTTTTACTTGGGGGTCTAACCTCTCTGGAAGATCTTCCAGGTTAGAGATCCACACATTACACCATCTGGGGCGTAAGACTTCTCTTGTTGTAACAATAATGCTTGAATTGATTCCCATGAAATTTGTATAGCCTTCTCCCTCTTCTCAACACACAGATATACATTCTCACACATGCACCTGTGTAATAGATGCTCCAACTACACATCTTGCAGCTACCATTTCTGTTCCTAGCACATGTAGACTTCAGTAAAGCCCTTATAATCTAGGGATCATGGAAATAAATTTTAGAATCATGAATGCTACATTCCTGGTCTTTTTATCTCTGAAGGTTGCATACTAGACTGCCCATCAAATATGGTGAAAACAGTGGCATCCTTCCCCTCCCAGAGAAGATATGTACTCTGTTTGGAGAAAACTAACCTGATAAACATATGTGCACATAAAACCACTAGTTGACATATCACATCTAAAAGTGAATGCCTTGTCAAAAAAGAAGATCAAACATAAATCCTAGCATCAGTAAGATGTAAATTTAGAGGTTATAAAGGGCCTGTATAATAACACAAAGCACAATCTAGTCAAGAGAGAAAATAGGGGGTTTTGAAAGGATTTATGTGTTCATTGTAAACTTTAAAACACTAAAAGTAAAGTACCTGATTAAAGTATCTCTATTCCCACCATGTCTTTAGCAAATAGGACGGATGTTAAAGATTTCACTAAGAAATATCCCCGTCATTCTTTTTCTGTAGTCAAGAGTAAAGCATAACATTCATCTAACTGGCTATTAATTAGTATAATCAAAGCAGAATGGCATTGTGGATAGGAAACCAGCCTCACAGTGAAGAAGACTTCAATTCCAGTCATGCGTAGGATAGAAGTTGACTGTGTCATCCTGGGCAAGTCATACTGATATGTGGGTACAGACTTCCCCTAGACACCCTCTGTATTATAGAGAGAGGTTAAATTGTACTCAAGGGGTTCAGTCTTTCAGTATTGAGATGGGGAAAGAGAGAGGAGAGCCTCCTTTCTTAAAACAGGATTCAGGGGGAGACAGCTGATGTTTAGGGTTGGCTCATAGAGAGAAGAGGGGGTTTGAAGTTTTTCCCTCTTCTGCCTTCCCTCCTTAGCTATGGCTGCTCTCCCAGATTCACTCTTGTCCTTCTTGTCCCCCCTCTACTACTCAAGACCAAAGGGTCTCCCCTTGATCTGTTCACTCACACTCAGCTTGGGGAATAGATACCTTTTAATGTCAACTCAATCAGGTAATACTGTAAACCTTAAAATTTCTTAGACTTATAAATGTTGGAAATTTCACCATTGGGAAATTTCATACTTGAAAAATTTCTTACTGATAGTCTATTGGAATGTGAACCCCATTGGCATGGGAGGGTCATTCTCCCTACTTAAGATTTCTTTAGGACAGAAACCTTTTGCTGAACAATGGAAAGGGCTTTGACCTATGCTTAAACATAGAACAGGAAGTTCTTTGAGTCATGATTGATTTTAGAATTGATACAATCTCCACCCTACTCAGTCCTAACAGGATTTAGGAAGGACTGCAGCATAGATCAAAATTTAATTATTTGAGAATATGACCTTCAACAGACATGTGCAAAGCCACAGACCTCTGGGCGGTCCTGGGTTAAGCTAGAGCCACCATTGGCACAGGGAAGACATGGACAGTGATTGGTAGATGTGAGAACTGAGGGGAGGGAACTTGGATGGTTTCCTTAAAGATAGCGAGGTCTGAGGACTGAAGGTTGGTTGGAGAGTTTTTGCTCTGAGAGGTTGTGCTCTGAGAAGCTTGCTCTGAAGGAAGCTGGAGGTGGAGGCCCCTGAGACTGTTTCTCCATTTTGGTCACGTGAGTGATAGGGACTGATCTCTTTTCTTTGCCTCAGCTATCTAAGGGCTTGGGCCTTTTGGCCCAGCCTAAACAGAGGGGGTATTTAAGCCATATTCCCTTCTCTCCCCTTTCTCTCTCTCTTTCTCTCTCTCTCTCTCTCTCTCTCTCTCTCTCTCTCTCTCTCTCTCTCATACCTTTCTTCCTCCTGTTTGTAATTAAACTCCATAAAAGGTTGACTGCTGACTTGAGTTTTCATTAAGGAATTACATAGCTGAATTCCTTGGTGACCTTAAATTAATATATATCAGTCTTTTAAAGTGATTTCCTTGTCACAATACAAAAGGAATAAAGGAATAAAAGGGGTCCCTGTCTCTATCTAAAACCCTTTTCTTCTCTCCTTGAGTTTGGGGGAACTCAGGCTTTGGCAGCCTAAGCCCCAAGAGACAAGTCAGGTTGACTCACCCCTGGGCAACAGGAGCTGAGGTAAAGTCTGCTCAGATTTCTCTTCAGAAAGTCCCTTAATTTGGGAAGTGTTGGGGGAAAGATTTCCAGTCACCAGCAGGAAAAGTGGGTAACACTCAGGAGAAAGACTTTTCCCACCTTCTGTCTTTGGCTTCTCAAGCCTGAGAGGCTCTCACTGCTCTACCAGTCAGAGTCTTCTCCTCCTCCAGATTGCAATCCTTTGGGGCTCTTCCCCCATCAAGGAGATCAGTTTCACACACTCTTCAGCCTGGTACTTTTTCTTTGGTGCCAGCCTCTGTCACATCCAATACCCCAGATTGTGTAGAGAACACAAAAAGGCTCATTTTTACTTAAATTCCTTCAGTGCTAGGGGTGGTGACTTTGAGGCCCTCTGGCCTCTAGCCCTTCATTCTTGATGAGCAAAGATAGGTGCCTCCCAGCTTGCTCTTGATAAACATCTACTTTATATCCCAGATATCTGATTATCCTCTAAACTGGACAGTTTACCCCCTTTGGACTTTGACATATAGGGCATAACCACATGACCCATCTCAGGTTAAAGACACCCAGTTAACATGCCATCATCATCTTTTCTCTAGTCACATAGACCCTGTTGTCAAAAGAATATATAAAGCCCAGAATGCATTTCCTCTAGGAGGCAGTGCTCCACCTGAACACTGTCTCCCCAGCCTTTCAACATGACTTCCAAATTAATAAATGTATCTTTTTAATTTTAAGATAAGTTTTAGAGTCTTGTGTTCTTGCAAACAGTAGCCTGTCTAAAACCAGGGTTTTACCTCAAAGCTCTCCCACAATATTACTTCCTGGTATTCTAAAAAAGTCACTATATTGACCTCATTGCTGTATGCTTATGAAACATGGACAGTATGCCATCTACACACTAAGAAATTGAGTCACTTTTATTAGAATTTCCATATAAAGATTCTGAGTTCACATGGCAAGATAAGGTACACTGAGACCCTTTTTCAGATTGAACTACTAAACATCCAAACTCCATAATAGATAATATAACTCTGATGGGCTGGCCTTGTTGTTCTAATGCCAACCATATGTTTTCATAAAAGACTAACAGAATACTTACAAGGCAAGTACTCATAGGGAGGTCAGAAGAAGAGACACAAGGACCTTCTCAAGGTCTTTCTGAAGAACTTTGGCATCAATTATGAAACAGGGGGGACATTGGCACAGAGCCATCTAGTATAATGAGCCCACATTGAAGAAGGTGCTATGCTTTATAAGCAAAGCAGAATCAGAGTAACTCAAAAGAAATATGAGATCTACACAATTAGAGACATCTCCATCCCAAATGTTCATACAGGCTATTTGTACCCCACCTGTGCTAGAGGTTTCTGAGCTGATATTGGTCTGATCAGTCATAGTGGAACATACTGTACATTGACTCCAGCATAACAGTATCATTTTTTCCTCTTTGAGTATGAAAGACAACAACCAGCTAATCTGATAACTTTGAGATGGTACCTCAGAATTCTTTGAATTGATGTTTCTCTAACTGATAGTGATTAAGAACATTTTTATATGACAACAGCTTTGGTTTATTCTTATGAAAACTTCCTGTAATACCTTTGTATCATTTTCTTAAAATGTTAAGCACCATCATCTTCCGGGTAAATTAAAATTAGTATCTCCTTGAGGCTCAGTTTCCTCAATTAAAAAATGGGAATTAAAGGGTTATTTGAGGTTATATAATTAAATCCCTTTGTGAATCATCTAAATGTGAAAAACTATTTCTACTTTTTATTTCTATTCACTTGCAGGCAAAAGGTGGAAAGAAAAAATCTCTTGTCCAATTGGCAGCACCTATATAAATGAGATGCCTCCCAACTCCTCCCCATCATCTTATCAGCATTGAAATACCATGAAAATTGTGGCATGAAAGGGTTTGTCCTAGTTTAATGAATTTTAATTATCAAGGAACAGTTGAGAGAAACATTTAACACAGTGACACAGGGACGTAGGCCTCAAGCATTAGTTGCATTTTAACTTGAAAGAGTGAGAAATTAACTTTAAAGTGAAATTTTACCATTTAGATTAAAAAACTTAAGTATTTGGATGCTTCTTAACCAAAAGGACATATACTTTAAAAATCGAGCAAAAAGTATTATGAGAGGAAATATTCTCCCTTTTCCTTTTAAATTCACATTTAACTTATGCCGAAATAAGATCCTGATTAACTCTTAATATCAAATTCCAAAAGAATCTTAAATAAATGTTTAGGACTCAATCTTTTTATAAGAGCATAAATATATCTAATAGGAAGCACAAGTCTAGATTCTACTATTAGCTCCACTAACTTGTGTTTCTTTTGCCAAGTCATTTAACAGTAAATGTACCTCAGCTTTTTTATCCTTTAAAAAATAAATAACAATATATCTCTTCCCGGTGTTGAAGATACTTAATACTAAGATAATAGGTCCTACTCTATCACCCATACCATTTTGTACCATACTGTATCATACCACACCATAATCATATCATACTCTACATACATGTAATACTGTAATGTATATACACACAAATACAGATATACTTATATATATATATGTGTGTGTGTGTGTGTGTGTGTGTGTGTATAAGATAATAAACTCAATACCACCCAACATGTATGATATGATATAGGATAGGATAGAATATATTAAGATGTAGATTTTAAAGTACTCACTAATGCAGGTTAAAAATGTAAAGTTATTTAGGGTTTTTTTGTGTTTTTTTTTTAACCTTACCTTCCATCTTAGAAACAATGCCATTTATTAGTCTAAAGGAAGAAGAGTGGTAAGGGCTAGGCAAGGGGGGATAAGTGACTTGCCCAGGTTCTCACAGGTAGGAAATGTCTGAGGACACATTTAAACATAAGATCCCTCTTTTCTAAGACTAGCTTTCAATTCACAGAGCCCACCTAGCTGTCCTCTAGTTTTGTTTTTTGTAAAGATATTTTTCTTTTCATCCTGGACTGATTTCATGAGACTTAAGGAGACTACTAAGCACCAAAGCAGTTGTTTGTATGGTTATAATTTAAAGAGTTGGCGATATATGTCCATGATGGCAAACCTATGGCATGTATGCCAGAAGGGGTACTCAGAGCCTTCTCTGTGGGTACTCATTTCATTGACCCAGCACAGAGTTCTCCAAAGTTCATTACTAGAAAGCCAGAGTAATGAAGGGCTGGGCTGCTCCTCTTTCCCTCTCTATCCACACCTGAGGACATTTCTCACATCACCCACTTCTCTAAAAGGTTTGCTATCACTGATATGTCATTTATTTCTGACTCTAAGGTCTGCCTTTCATCCATTACAACAAATGTTTATAAAGTCAGAATCATGTTTGTCTTCTACACACAATTCAAAGCTGGAACATATAGTCAGCATTCAAGAAAAAGAAGTTCCATTGAATTGTAACATGAATAGAAAGTGGTTTTCCAATACATTTCATCATTATGGGACTAACATGTGATGAGATTATGAAACAATAATGTCATTTCTAGTCAGTCAGTATGTAAGCATTTGTGAAGCACCTTTATGTGCTAAATACTTTCGTAAGAACTGAGGATACAAAGGAAGAAACACAGTTCCTTGATATGTAGTATAGCTATATGAGATAGATAAAGAGAGAGACAGATAAACCAACAGATAGAGATCCATTAGAGATAATCACCAGAGGGAAGTCATTAGGCATAGGAAGCATAAGGAAAAAACAAAAGGAAAGGGTTCTCATGGAACTGAGATTTGGCTGGAACTTGAAGCTTGTCAGGGAAGCCAAGTGGTGATGAAGAGGAAGAGAAAAGAGAATACTCCAAGAATGGGCAAGAGACAATAAAAATGTCCAGAAATTTAATATATTGGGCCAGGAACAGTAAAGCTGCACTGGATTACAGAGTATATGGGGGAGAGTAATATGTAAAAATATTCCAAAGGTAATATAGGTGTCTAGTTGTAAAGGGCTTCGAATTCCAAACAGATTTTTTTAAATTCTAGAGATGCTAAGAAATCACTGGAATTTATTGGGTGACATGGTCAGATCTGCACATTAGTAAAATCTGAATGTGAGTTGGAGGATAAACTGAAGTAAGGAGAAATATATGACAGAAAGGTAAAAATACAAAACAGCAACAACAACAACAAATAGGCTAATTGTGGTAGTTCAGCTAAGAGATGATGAGTTCCTACAAATGACAGTATTAGAGGAGAGAAGAGGAGGCCCTTGATGATAATGGGGAAGTTCAAACCAGGGTAGTTTTTTTTTTGGGGGGGGGAAGGAAAGATAATGCACATGTTTAATTTAAGAGTCTTACAGGACATAGAGTTTGATATCTCTAATAGTCACTTGGAGATGTGAAAGTGGGGATTGCTAGAGAAATCTGAACTGGAAAAATAGAACTAAGAATTATCACTGTAGAGATGATCAATCCATAGGAACTAATGAATGAAATAGTGTGGAAGGAGAAAAGAACAGGACTCAGGAAAGTGGAGACACCCACTTTTTGTTGGTGTGACTTGAACTAGAAACAAATGAGCTGATTGATAGAGTTCATATAAAATCTAGAAATCACTGTAGGGATGATAAATCCATGGGAACTAATGAATGAAATAGTATGGAAGGAGAAAAGAACAGGACACAGGAAAGTGGAGACATTTTTTGTAGGTAGAAACAAATTACCTGATTGATAGAGTTCACATAAATGCTAGGACATTTTTAAGTCAGTCTTGGGAATGCCTGGTGAACCTGTTATCCTTCTCTAATGTAAGAGAAACAATGTGTTTTTCTAGTTTTTCCTGAGTATCTTACTGCAAGTTAAATCCCATAGCAGAATCAGACCTGAGGCTTAGAGCAAATACAAGGCTAATGAGCTAAAAATGTAGCTTTTTATGTAAGGAAGACTTTTGTTGCCATAGGGCAACCTTAGAAAGTAGCTGGATTCTTAAGGAGTCAGTATCAGCACACTGCGATGCCTCTGTCTGGATGGAGGAATGATTCTCAAACTAAATGTGAAGCTGCCTAAAAATTTCAATCAATCACCCAGTCTACAGGGGCTGCCAAAGATAACTTGGAAACACTTCTAATCAACAGACTCCTTCTGGGTTGTAAAAGACAATTTCTTACTATGAATTTTTTTTTTTAGCTGTAACTAAAAAATGTTTACCTGGTAAAGTAAGGCAATGGAAATTGTGTTTTAAGAAATAGGTAATGATGAATGATGAGTCAAGTATAATAATTATATGAAAATATAAACTCACAATATAAACTCACATGACATTTTAAGGTTTGAAAAATGTTTTTCTTACATCTATGGAAGGCAGGTACTGAAGACATATACAGGGGAGAATCATATGCAATAGGCAATACATTGTTGGAACAGAAGAGTGCATAATTTGATATGTATTTAAATATACATATATGTATTCATGTATATATAAAACAACTGAGAAAAGGGGAAACAGGTTTTAAAAAGGAAGTTTCTTGCCCACAACTGCATGATTATTAATCATTCAAAAAATTAGCTATGTGCCAGGCATTGGAGATATAGACATAAGTAATGACATAATTCTACTCCTCAGGAACTTATTTTCTAAGTAGTAAATGTAAGAGTCAGGGTTTAAACCTAGTTTTGATTTGACTACACTATACTTCTTATACCTGTGAGTAAATCATTTTTGTAAGTTATCTTAGGGTCTGGATTTCTGATTTGAGAAATCATCAATAAAGAAACTCCACCTAAATATTCACATCACCATCTTCCCTGTATCATAAGTATTTGGAAAATTGCCTAGAGCATTGAGAAGGTAAATATTTTGCTCGGGATCACATAGCCATTATATCTCAGAGGTGATACTTGAATACAAGTTGTCTGTGCTCTGACTTCTGTTCTCTATCCACTATGCAAAGTTTCTTTGATTCTATAATTTGCTGTTCCATCTCAAGTGAGAATTTTGTGTACTGTCATGGTCTAAATTTTTAAATGTTCTCTGTCAATGAACATTTTGTTTGTCAGAGTTGAACAAACTTTTCTGAATGGGGGGGGGGGGCAAGTGCCTCCAAGGTTTATTGCTCATTCATTTTTGGCTGCTTTTTTTGAATAGGTTTGCTTTATTTTCTCTGTCATTAAAAAGGTGATAGCTTCATAATTCCTGGTATGTAATATTAATATCCTGGCTTTTAAGTGCATTCTTCTCTAAAGCACTTCAGGTACACTTAGTAAAGCTAGAAATGAAAAGCAAGAGCATATGCATACCAAACCAATTATCACATAAACCAACTAGGATTAAAAAACAAAACAAAACACCTTCCTTTCCCCAGAATTATAGAAGATGGTTCAGGGAATATTTACTAATTCTTTCAGCTAATGATCTATAGATGATTTTGTTTTCTCTAATAAATACCATACCTAACCTAGTACCTTGAAAAAAAGATCAGCTGAAACATCAAAAATTAACTTAATACCTATATTATTATTTGTAAGGCACTAAGCCATTTGCTGAAGGAAATTTCCTATAGTAATTTTGTCATAGCTTCCTTTCTCATCTCACATTATTTAATATAAAATATACTCAGTGACATGGCTTGTTCTTTCATACTCTACCTCACTGAATTGTCAGCTTCTTGGAGGCATGTGCTGTACTGTTCACTTTTTTTTTCAATCTCCTAGCACAGTACTTTGCATATTAAAGTGAATTGTTTCAAAGATAAATGAAGTATGAGTCTTATCCTCAAATAATTTATATTCTCACAGGAAGAATGAAATTTCTAAAACTAACATTAATATAAGGTAGAATATGGAAATACAATTATATAGGGTATAAACAGCTGTGCTATAGTTGTTCCCTTGGTATAGTGGAAAGTAGACTAGACTGGGAGCCAGGAAACTTCGATTAAAGCCTTAATTTTCTCACTTTCTAGATGTGTAGCCTTAGCCAAAATAGTTTTTTTTTTTTCTTTCGAGGCCTGTTTCCTATAGTCAGAAGAATGATGGAGATAGCTTCGACTAGCTCCTTAACTAATTATTAAAATTTCAATATGAATATTTATAGCTCAGAAATTGGCAAATGTTATAATTCAGGACTTGATTTGTTCTTTTTTTAATTGTGTAGATAAGAAACTTATGTAAAAAATAGTAATAATTCAGTTTAAACATGAAATTGTGTCATATGTAATTTTTCCCCAGAAAACTAGTTGTTAAATATCCCTGAATTTGAGTTGTGATATCTAAGTTCTCACCAATGGTTGCTAACTGCCAATGAATCTATAATTCAGAAGAGAGATAAATTATTTATGGTGGGAGAAGTTTGAAAAGGAAAATCTAGGCAATGGAGAAATAAGAGTTTATAGTAACCTTGGAATGTCAAATATGATAAGCAGGTTCTTAGTGGACCATCACTGGCCACTATCCCTCTTCCCTTCTTCCATTTTCTGAAGATGATGACTGAGTTTCTAGAAAAGATCTTTAGACTTATCCTTATTTTGCCCAGCTTAAAGCAATGGGGGTTTTTGTTTGATTGTTCTCCCTTGTAATTATGAGTAAAATTACCCACAATGAGGAATTATTGGTTCTAAATTCAGGAAATAGTAAGACTTTGAAAAATCCTATTTTAAATTCTTAGGCAGTTACAATAGACTAGGATTGAAATTATTTATTACTCAAGAAAAATATATACAATGTGTAAGGAGAAGATTTTGTCTACAAAACCATATTCTTTTTAGCAAGTGAATTATTGCCTAACATTTAAAGGATCCCTCTGATACTTGTTTCTCATTGAACCTAATCCTTTACAATTATCATTAAGACCAGAAAGGAGAAATTACCAGGGAAAGAAAACTAAAAAATATTATTCAATATTCATAATAATAGACACAAATCCTTATAGGAGGAATTCTTACCATTTGTGTATGTAATGTTTGTGATGGATTCTTTAAGCAGTTTGATAAAATCTATGAACTCCTTTTTAGAAGATTTTAATGTATAAAATTAAATATATAAGAATACAAAGGATATCATATTGAAATATAATTAATAACCTAAAAATCATAGACCATAGGCAAAAAAAATCACTCTTTATCAGTGTCAATAATGATTCACATAAAAGACAATACAAAATAATACACCTAAGAAGTACCTACTGTATGCAATTGGAAGCAATATTAGCTAAATTTGGAAAGATCAGTAGATATGAGGTTGGACAGTATCTAGAATGCCAAGCAGAGAAAATGAAATAGAATTCCAATGAAGATCATTAAATCTGAGGAGTAATACAGTGAGATCTACATTTGAGAAATATTTTTCAGGCAATGTCATGAAGAAGGATTGAAAGGGAGACAACAACCAAAAAAGAGAGAAGTTATCATAAAAATCTAGGCAGTTGGTTGTCAGAGTTCTAATAAGGTTGGAGAGAATATAAGTAAAAGAATGGGATAGGTATGAGAACTTACAGTTGTGGAATCTATACAACCTAATATTTTTTCGTGGGGGAAATAAAGAATTAAATATTACCTCAAAGTTTTTAACACACGAGATCAGGTTAAAATGGTGATCCCACTGACAAAAATAGTCAAATTAGAATGAGTGAAATTTGGGGGAGAAAAATATATGTGGTATTTGATGTGCAAATTTAATAAAAAGGAGTAAAATATTTTGAAAGCAATTGAAGGTGTAACTCTGAAATCAAGAAAGAAAACCAGAGTCGATTCTTTAAGTCTGAGGATTTACTCATAAAAATGGTAGTTCATGTTACTGAAGAATGAGATTGGCAATTTAGAGGGTGTGGAGAGAAAGGAAAGGAGGATCAAGAACAAACTCTTCAGGAATTACTGCATTTAAAATCTGGGGAGACAATAAAAAGTGAGCAAAGGTGAAGTATAGATTACATAGTGTCTTCAAAATCTTAATTCATTGTTATGCTTTAAAATTTCATAAATATCATTTGAAGGTTAAATTATTTAACTTTCTTTTCTGCTTACTTAGGTTTCTGAAATAATGCCCAAAACCATTTTGATTTTAATTTTAGTACTCTGAAATTATGCACTGAATATGTAATAGTGTCTAGTTAAAACTTTCACCAACTCTGTATATTGCTAAAGAGGTCTACCTGTTTGCCCATCTAAATCATCTAATCTATCTCCACTAGCCTTTTTCTTTTAAGGTCAAAACTGTAGTTTATTTTAGTTTATGCATCAAAACCTTGTTCTTAGTATGACCTTACGATAGGCTTACGAATGCAATTCTTTCACTCATTGAATGGCAATTAATGAAAACATTTTTATAAAATTCAAAAATCAACTAGAGTAATATATAGCATAAGATGGTGGTTATGTGGACATTTGATAATAAACTATTCATTGTTTTTTTACTTGAAATAAATGACCTTTTAAATGTTGTTGTTTTAAGATTTTTAGCATTTAGAATTCTGAAATTATTGAAGCTAAAAATTGTAATAATACTTTTGGGACATGTTATATATCCTCGTGGTGTGTCTGTGTGTGTATGCATGTATGGAAGTATGTGTGTGATACCACTACACAAAGGTACCAACTTCTTTTGACTTTACTAGTTTATCTCATTATGAATGATCACTCTCCACACTCAAAGATAACCTAGTGGGAATGTTCTGGATTAGTCTCAGGAATTATAAAATCTCTGAAAGCTCTCTACTTAATCTGATATATCTACGTACTAAAATAAAACCAAAGAAATTTCTTTTCATATAAATTTCCCCACATATTTTAATCTCTAAAGGAAAATTTATACATTTATGCAAAATCACTATGTTAACTATCAAATAATTTATTAAAATTATGACACAATGCAGAAAAACATTCAGCCAAAAAAATGTAAAATTTTGTGGAGAAAAAAATAACTGGCTTTCTAGCACTTACCCTGGAACTTGAGGTTGAGATAGGTATGGGTTGTCAATATTTCATTGAGCCATACACCTACAATAGGAATCTCCAGCTATCTCCATGGCATGTGAACTATCCTCTCTCTTCTCTGTTCCTATCTCTTCCTTTTTATCTATAACTTTGGGAATAATAACCATATAAGTATTATAATTATTAGAAAATATGAGCCAATCAATTGCCTTTTGATTCCATTCAACATCCTAATGATTCCTAGATGAAAACAATATTTCTTAGCTGTCCTTTCATAGTATTTCATCTCTTCTCTTATTAAAATGTAACCTTATTGATGTTTGAGACCATCTATTTAAAGAAATATTTTCCAATATTTATCACAGTGACAACATAATGTGTACTTACTAAATGCTTTTTCATTTTTAATTCATCATTGTCTCATTTCCTATTCATTACTGCTGTGTGTCTTCTCTAGTTTCACTCCTGTCTGTTCTGTCATGTATTCATGTTTTACTTTGGGATCTCTGTCTAGTACTCTCAACTCTGTATGAAAATTTCTTTTCAATATTTCTGGAAATATACTGAGTTTCTCCCAATACCTAGAAATTCTCTCTTCTTTTGCTTAAAGAATTACCATACTCCCATAGATCTTTACCTTTCTAAATGTAGCTCTGGATTCTCAACACAAGATTACAGAGATTGTGGAAAACTTCTCCAGAAACTCAGAGAACTTGTAAGGAATTTCCTGGCAGGACAAAAATGTTTGGAAGACTTACTGAGGGGGAAAAAATCTTCTTCAGACTTAAACATAAGACAAAAAGTCTCCTTGAAGTACACTGTTTGTAGGCATTTAGAGAAACACAACTAGTGCAGTGCATTTAGGTTTAGACTCCCAGTATGAAAGACTTAAATTCAAATTATATTTAATTTACTAGCTATGTGGTCCTGGTCAAACTACTTAAACTTCATCAACCTTAATTTCCTCATGTATAAAATGGAAATTATAATAGAACTTATATCAAAGGAGATCAAATGAGATAATATATTGTTTGTAAATAATTAGATTTTATAATAATGTTCGAAGCTACAGAACTCAAAAAAAATGAGACCTCAGAAATTCATTGAGTTTAGCAATCAATACAATTTTGTTAATATTTGAAAGACAAGTTTAAATGGAGCTTTCAGTAAAGTGATAGGTACTAAATCACAATTGCAGGAGGTTGAGGAGAGAGTTGGCAGAAAGAAAGAGATAATATTTTGTTTATGCATTTTTAAATAAAATTTAAAATTAAATGAAAGAGAAAAGATTGGATAGACTGGAGACAAAGGAAAAAATTTTATGGTTGGATAAATTTAGATATGTTTATACATTAATGAGAAGAAATTTGTATTTAAGTCCTGAAAAAAATAACTAAGAAAGAGAGGATCATAGTTCAAAGTAAGAGAGGAGAACAAAAAAATAGGTAATGAGATTTATTGTTAAAAATGACACAAACAACTCTCTTAGTTCAGGTTTAATGCTGGAATGAAGAGAAGTACTACTAAGTCAATGAACAGTTAATAAAAGGATATTTACTTTTCTCTAACAAAGTATGAATATACAAAAAAGAGTTGATGGTACTTAGCTTCTTTGGACTCAACCCTTTCATTTCCATATACAAACATGTGTGTATATTAGGACAAGGTACAAAGACAAGATAGTGACTAATGTAGTCTTCAGAAATACATCAAAGCAGATAAGCCAGAATTGCATGTGGGTGTAACATTTTATACTCTTAGTTGACCAGTACTCTACATCAGGGAAATGGGGACCAATCACATCCTAGAATCATTTCTTTTTCACAGGATAAGGAAAACCAGTGTCCAAGTAAGAGGAGGCATGGGTATAACTTGTATTATAGGGGTGAAAAATGGTAGATAGAAGTGCTGTCACAGAAAGTTTTGTTGAATATACATTGCTTCTGTGACCTAGAATGTGAGAGGGGAGAGGAAAATGATAATGAGACAATTTTAACTCTAAATCTGATAATACAAATTATATGACATAGCAAATACTACAAATGGCAGCTAACATAGTATTCTCCTCCTCTTCAAATAAATTATGCCATACTTAAATTAGGTTGTTTTTTTTTTCTGAATGCCTAAATTTTTTTCTCTTCCTTTGATTCCAAAATTACCATGGCAATTCCTTCTTTATATGTTTATAAATTTAACCACCTCAGATAATTCCCAATGTGAGCAGGAATTGTTTTATGTTGTTTTTGTATGCCCAACATCTTCCATAGTATTTTATTCCCAGAAGACATTTATTAAATGTCTGCAGAAATCAGTTGCAAGAATGAAAGTCAGTCATTTTCAATGGCTCAGACATTTTCTAATCTCACTAATGTGCCTGCCAGCTTTTAATATAATTTTTAAAAATTATTTATTTTAGCTGTTACATGATTTAAAGGAAGGTTTTCTTTGTATAAACACTTTGTCCATTGTGTTGAAAATATGGTCTGAGCTAAACACAATTATGGAACTCATACTTTTTGAGGATAGTGGGTTGAATGCCACTGTCTTTTCTGTCCTACTTAGGTATTCAACCCTTTAATCTTAGTGACTTTTGTCTAATCTCCATTTCAAAGGACTTTTCTCTTATTTTCTGATCTCATCATACCATTATAATTTTATAATCCATTTTTTTTAACTGGGAGGAGGGCAATCCTGAGGTGTTTAATTAAATACTAAATATTTTTATAAATTATTCCTAACATGAAATACCATGAAAGATGATATATCTTTGAGATGCCTTTACATTGTATTTCTTGCCTACTCCTTATACAAGTTGTACTGCCTCTTCCCAAAGCAACAGCTTCATTGCCTGTCCTCTCATCCAAATTACTTATATCACATGGAAATTCTCTGTGGAATTTTACTCCTTCCTTCAATTAGAGAAGCAAATCTTCAGACAAGATTTAAAATGTCAGTGGTATACAAATATTCTTGCATTTTCAGTATAGGAAAACCATATTTATTATATCAATTTAGGTGATTGTAGTTTTGGTGGTTAACCTTTTTTTAAAATGATTTTTTTATTTTATTTTTAAAATTAATTTATTTAGTAAATTTAGGACATTTTTCTTGGATACAAGAATCACATTATTTCCCTCCCTCCCCACTCCCCACCCTTCCCAAAGCTGATGTGCAATCATTGGGTATTATTACAAGTGTCCTTGATCAAAACCTATTTCCATGCTGTTGGTGTTTGCATTAGGATGTTCATTTAGAGTCTACATCCCCAGTCATATCCCTTTGACCCATGTATTCAAGCAGTTGTTTCTCTTCTGTGTTTCTACTCCCTCAGTTTTTCCTCTGAATATGGATAATATTTTTTTCCATAGATTCCTTAAAGCTGTTCAGGATCAAAGCATTGCCACTAATAGAAAAGTCCATTACATTTGGTTGTACCACAGTATTTCAGTCTCTGTGTACAATGTTCTCCTGGTTCTGCTCCTTTCACTCTGCATCAATTCCTGGAGATCATTCCAGTTCACATGGAATTGCGACACTTTATTATTCCTTTGAGCACAATAGTGCTCATATCACCAATATATTCCACAATTTGTCCAGCCATTCCCCAATTAAAGGGAATGCCCTCATTTTCCAATTTTTTGCCACCACAAAGAATGCAGCTATGAATATTCGTGTACATGTCTTTTTTCCTATTATCTCTTTGGGGGTACAAACCCAGCAGTGCTATGGCTGGATCAAAGGGCAGACTGTCTTTTAGTACCCTTTGGGCACAGTTCCAAATTGCCCTCCAGAAAGGTTGGATCAATTCACAACTCCACCAACAATGCATTAATGTCCCAACATTGCCACATCCCCTCCAACATTCATTACTTTCCTTTGCTGTCATGTTAGCTAATCTTCTAGGTGCCAGGTGATACCTCAGAGTTGTTTTGATTTACATGTCTCTGATTATAAGAGATTTAGAACACTTTTTCATGTGCTTATTAAATAGTTTTGATTTCTTTAACTGAATATTGCCTATCCATAACCCTTGACTATATATTGATTGGAGAATGTCTTGATTTTTTTGTACAATTGGTTTAGCTCTTTATATATTTAAGTAATTAGACCTTTGTCAGAGGTTTTTGTTATGAAGATTGTTTCCCAATTTGTTGCTTCCTTTCTAATTTTGGTTGCATTGATTTTGTTTGCATAAAAACTTTTTAATTTGATGTAATCAAAATTATTGATTTTACATTTTGTGATTTTTTTTCTAGCTCTACCTTGTTTTTAAATCTTTCCTTTCCCAAAGATCTAACATGTATACTATTCTGTGTTCACTTAATTTGCTTATAATTTCCTTCTTTATATTCAAGTCTTTCACCCATTTTAAGTTTATCTTAGTGTAGGGTGTGAGATGTTGATCCAAACCTAATCTCTCCCATAGTGTCTTCCAATTTTCCCAGCAGTTTTTTATCAAATAGTGGGTTTTGGTCCCAAAAGCTGATATCTTTGGACTTATCATGGACTTTCTTTCTTAGGTCACTTACCCCCAGTCTGTTCCACTGTTCCTCCTTTCTGTCTCTTATCCAGTACCAAATTGATTTGTTGACCATTACCTTATAATATAGTTTGAGATCTGGGACTGCAAGGCCTCTTTCCTTCGCATTTTTTTTCATGATTTCCCTAGATATCAGTGAACTTTTGTTCTTCCAAATGAACTTTGTTCTGTTTTTTACTAATTCAGTAAAAAAGTTTTTGGATGTTCAATGGGTATGGCACTAAATAAGTAAATTAATGTGGGTAGGATTATCATTTTTATTATGTTACATCATACATCATATGTTGCATCAAATGGAAAAGTTTTTTTAAATTGTTTAGATGTAGTTTTAATTGTGTGGAGATGGTTTTGTAATTGTGTTCAAATATTTCCTGTGTTTGTCTTGGCAGATAGATTCCTAAGAACTTTATATTGTCTAGGGTGATTTTAAATGGAATTTTTCTTTATAAATCTTGCTGCTGATATGGATTGGAGATATATAGAAATGCTGATGACTTACGTGAGTTTATTTTGTATCCTGCAAATTTGCTAAAGTTGTTGATATTTTGATTAGTTTTTTGGTTGATTCTATCAGGTTCTTTAAGTAGACCATCATCTCATTTGCAAAGAGTGATAGCTTGGTCTCCTCTTTGCCTATTTTAATACCTTCAATTTCTTTTTTCTTTTCTAATTGCTACAGCTAGTGTTTCTAGTACAATGTTAAATAATAGAGGTGATAATGGGCATCCATGTTTCACTCCTGATATTATTGGGAATGCATCTAGTATATTTCCATTACAAATGATGTTTGTTGATAGTTTTAGATATATACTGTTTATTATTTTAAAGAAAGGCACTCTATTCCTTCGCTTTCAAGTGTTTTCAATAGGAATGAGTGTTGTATTTTATGGAAGGCTTTTTCTGCATCTATTGAGATAATCATGTGATTTTTGTTGGTTTTCTTGTTAATATGGTCAATTAGGTGGATGGTTTTTCTAATATTGAATCATCCTTGCATTCCTGGTATGAATCCTACCTGGTCATAGTGAATAACCATGATCACTTGCTGGAGCCTTTTTGCTACTATCCTATTTAGGATTTTTGCATCTATATTCATTAAGGAGATTGGTCTATAATTTTCTTTCTCTGTTTTTGACCTACCTGGCTTTGGAATCAGTACAATATTTGTGACGTAAAGGGAATTTGGTAGAATTCCTTCTTTGCTTATTCTGCCAAACACTTTGTATAATATTGGAGTTAGTTGTTCTTTTAATATTTGATAGAATTCATTTGTGAATCCATCTGAACCTGGGGATTTTTTCTTAAGGAGTTCTTTGATGGCTTTTTCAATTTCTTTTTCTGGTATGGTGTTCTTTAGGAACTCTATGTCTTCCTCCGTTAGTCTAGGCAATTTATATTTTTGTAAATATTCATTCATAAAACCTACACTGCTGTATTTATTGCCATATAATTGGACATTATAATTTTTAATGATTGCCTTAATTTCCTCTTCATTAGAGGTAAGGTCTCCCTTTTCATCGTGGATACTATCAATTTGGTTTTCTTCTTTCCTTTTTTTTAAATTAGATTGATCAGTACTTGGTTTATTGTTTATTTTTTCAAAGTACCAGCTTCTAGTCTTATTTGTTAAATCAATAGTTCTTTGACTTTCAATTTTTTTTTTAATTTCTCCTTTGATTTTTTTGGATCTCTAATTTAGTTTCCATCTGAGGATTTTTAATTTGTTCACTTTCTACTTTTTTAATTTGTATGCCCAATTCATTGACCTCTGCCCTCTCTAATACGTTAATATATGAACTCAAAAATATGAATTTCCCCCTGTGTACTGCTTTGGCTGCATCCTGTAGATTTTTAAAGGATGTCTCATCATTGTCATTTTCAATGAAGTTATTAATTGTTTCTTTGATTTGTTCTTTAATTAACCAATTTTGGAGAATCATATTATTTATTTTCCAATTATTTTTTGATTTGCCTCTCCATGTACCCTTACTATTTATTATTTTCATTGCATTGTGATCTGAGAAGGTTGCATTTTTTTATTTTTGCTCTTTTGCACTTGTTTACAATATTTTATGCCCTAATATATGTTCAATCTTTGAGAATTACCATGTGATGCTGAAAAGAAGGTGTATTCCTTCTTGTCCCTTTTTATTTTTCTCCACATATCTACTAATGTTAATTTTTTCTAAGATTACATTCACTTCTCTTACCTCTTTCTTATTTATTTTTTGGTTTGTTTCATCTAGTTCTGATAAAGGAAGGTTCAGGTCTCCCACTAGTATAGTTTTTCTATCTATTTCATCCTTGAGCTCCACTAGTTTCTCCTTTAAAAATATGGATGCTATGCCATTTGGTGTACACATGTTGAATACTGATATTTTCTCATTGTCTATACTTCTTTTTATCAGGATGTAATTACCTCCCCTATCTCTTTTAACTAGATTTTTTTTACTTTAGATTTGTCAGATATCATGATTGTGACTCCTGCCTTGTTTTTATTAGTTAATGCCCAATAGATTTGGCTCCATCCTCTTACTTTTACCCTATAGGTATCTATCTTCCTCATATGTGTTTCTTGTAGACAGAATATGGTAGGGTTTTGGATTCTAATCCACTCTGCTATTTGCTTGCATTTTATGGGTGAGTTCATTCCATTCACATTCAGAGTTATGATTACCAGCTATGTATTTCTCAGCATTTTGATTTTTACTCCTAGTCCTGCCTTTTCTTCTTCCATTATTTCCTTCTATACCAATGTTTTATTTTTGATCAGTCCCCCTAATTCGCATCCTTATTTTACTTCCCTTTCTACCCCCTCCCTCCTTATCCCCCCCTTATTTTCTTTATAGTTTTTTTAAACTATCCCCCATTCTCTACCTCCATTGTACTGCTTCCCTCCCCACCAGTCTGTTTGTTATCCTTGAATTTCACTATAGGACACAAATAAATTCTCTATCCCAATGGATTGTATTGTTCTTCCCTCTTTGAGTCAATTTCAATGCACGTAAGAGTTGAGTATTTCCTATCTCCAACCTCTTTACCCTTCCAGTGTGTTGATGTTCTCCCCACCCTCCTGCCATGTGCTTCTTTGTGAAATATAAATTTACCCCATTTTCTTTCTTTTCCCTTTTCTTTTAGTATTAGCCTCTTTTTAAAGCTCTATTTGTATCTATACATATATAAGTATTTATACATACATATATCTATATACATATTTTGTCTTGGCATTTCATCCTATATAGTTTGTCACTGTTCCCTCTAAATGTAATTATTCTTGCTGCCCAGGTGATAATAACAATTTTAAAGAGTTACCAATGACCTCTTTTCTTATAGGGATACATATCATTTTAACTTATTGGGTTTCTTAAAAAATGTTTTTTGTTTTGTTTTGTTCTGTGCTTGGGCATCAAATTTTCTGTTCAGGTCTGGTCTTTTCTTTACAAATGCTAGGACTTCTATTTTGTTAAATGACCATACTTTCCCCTGTTAGAATATATTCAGTTTTGCTGGCTAGTTGATTCGTGGTCATAGACCTAGTTCACTTGCTTTCCGGAATATCATATTCCCTACCTATTTCAGCACTTCAGTGTAGATGCAGCCAGATCCTGTGTTATCCTCACTGAGGATCCATGGTATCTGAATGACTTTTTTTTAGCAGCTTGTAATATTTTTCCTTGGTCTGATAGTTCTTGAATTTGGCTATAACATTCCTGGGTGTTGTCAGTTGGGTATTAAGTTCAGGAGGTTTTGTGTGGATTCTTTCATTCTCCACTTTCCCCTCTTATTCTAAGAATGTCAGAGCAGTTTAATTGGATAATTTCCTATAGGATAATGTCCAGGCTTTTTCTTTTTTCATGGTCTTCCAGTAGACCAATGATTCTTAAGTTGCCTCTCTTAGACCAATTTTCTAAATTTTCTGTTTTGTGAATGAGGTATTTCATATTTTCCTCAATTTTTTTTCATTCTTTTCATTTTCTTTTATAGTTTCATTCTGCCTTGTGAAGTGACTTGATTCTAGTTGTTGTATTCTGGTTCTTAAAGACTGAATTTCATCCCTGGCTTTTTGGTCATCCTTCTTCCAGTCTGATTTTCTTTGGAGGTCATCTTTCACTCTCTTTGTCTCATCTTTCATCTCCTTTGCCTCATCTTTCATCTCCTTTACCTCATTTTCAAGCTGGTTGATTTTGGCTTTCAAGACACTATTTTATTGTTTTAGTTCAAGTGCCTGTATTGTTTCCAGATGACTTATCCTAGTTTTTTTTAGTCCTTTCCCCAGTTATCTTCAGCCTCTCTTACTTGTGTTTTGAATTGCATTTTGAGTTCTTCCAGAGCCTATATCCAATTCACTTTTTTTTTCCTGGGGTTTTTGTTTGTTTGTTTTGTTTTGTTTTTGTTTTGTTTTGTTTTTGTTTTTGTTTTGTTTTATTTTGTTTTTGTGTGTGTGGAGTTTCCTCATCCTTCTCTGTTCTGTTTGGTCTTTGTTCGTTGCCTGTATAGAAGCTGTCGATTATAATTTCTTTTTCCTTTTTTTGTTGTTTGCTCATAGTTACCCCCTTCTTACTCCCTGCAATTGTCTGAGCTCTTGCTCCTCCCATTTTTTGTGGTTTGGGGCTTTTATTCCTGCCTTCACCCTTGGAGTTTTGTAAGTGAATCTCTCAGTGCAATCTGTGGGGAGGGGTTTTGGAGCTTGAACTTCCTTTCCCTCTGAAGGCTTTGATGGGATTAAATCCAGCTGGGTTGCTGTATGTGCCTTGAGGCCAAAATCTGGGAAGGGGGGGGGCAATATGGAGTGTCTCCACTGCTGCAACTGCTGCACACTCTGTGCTCTGTGTTTCTTCTCTATCTGCTTCCCCACTGCCTGTTTTGGAAGCTCTCAGACTGGCACAGGTTTGCCCGCAAGGTACTCCCTCCAGACCAGAGCCTTTGCCCACCCAGAGGTTCCAGCTGTTGCTAGAGGCTTAGTACTCTAGGTGGAGGAGGGGTCCCAGGACTTTCCTTCTCCCTTCCCCTTAAACCGGAGTGTTCTCGAATTCTGGCTTTGGGGGGGAGGGGACATTCCTTTTAAGTTGAGTTCAGCAGGAGGGTTCCTTGACTCTGTCTTGTTAGGTTTGATTTTCAGTCCCCTAGGAGCATTTAGTCTGTAATTGGTAAGGAAGGGTTTTCAGGGGTCTGAACATTTGCTGCCTCTATGCCACCATCTTGAGTCTGCCTCTAAAGATCAGGTTAATCTTTTTAAAGATATAAAAATATGATACTGTTAAATAATGACACTATATCATCATAGCCATCACATTCTACACAATGACTACTAAAGAGGAAAACAACAATAAAGAATCTGTTTATCTTGTAGTTAAAATGAATATCCCAAATTTCTTATTCCAATATCATAGAATTAAAAAAAAACTAAGTTGGAAGGGATTATTTTTTTTAAATTGGATCTTCCTATAATAGTCACAGTTTATAATAATCAGATGATTTTATCACTAAATATTATATTATATAAGAACTTATAGAATTATATTCATGTGCTTTATAATCTCATGAGTCTATATTTTTTGGATAAAGAGACTGAGTGCCAATGAGACTAAATATTTTGCACAAATTACATAGTGACATACCTAAAGAAAGTGAGACTGCCTCAAAATTTGAAAGTCTGTGATTCTATAATGAAAACATAGTCTCTTTCTAGTCTAAGAACTAATTTTATAAACTGTTTTGAACAAGATTTTTTTTATTAAATTGCTATTTATAATGCACAAAAATAATATAAATTATTTAACAAAAATTCTTGATTTTGCTGATGTAATGCCACCAAAATACAAAGCTTATCCAGTCCAATCAAATAGATTCTATTTTGTCTTATAGTAAGATTCACATTCTACATTCATTCCTTGGTAGGTATTCCTCAGAGAAGGGAAAAAAGAGAAAGAAAGAAAGAAAGAAAGAAAGAAAGAAAGAAAGAAAGAAAGAAAGAAAGAAAGAAAGAAAGAAAGAAAGAAAGAAAGAAAGAAAGAAAGAAAGAAAGAAAGAAAGAAAGAAAGAAAGAAAGAAAGAAAGAAAGAAAGAAAGAAAGAAAGAGAAAGAGAAAGAAAGAAAGAAAGAAAGAAAGAAAGAAAGAAAGAAAGAAAGAAAGAAAGAAAGAAAGAAAGAAAGAAAGAAAGAAAGAAAGAAAGAAAGAAAGAAAGAAAGAAAGAAAGAAAGAAAGAAAGAAAGAAAAGAAAAGAAAGAAAGAAAGAAAGAAAAGAAAGCCAAACCAATCATTGTTGGAGTTGGTTTTATCATGGGCCCAAATGCCAAAAAAAAAATGATCATTCTCAGGGTGTAGGGTGTTGCATGTAATCATTAAAAGAAATAAACTCTTTCTTTTCCCCTGAGAACTAAACTAAATAAGTATGGATAGGCTCATCACCAATAAACTGGCCTCTTCTCCTTTTGGTTACTCTCATAGCAACTCAATCAATAAAAGAAAAAAAAATATAAAATAGTATTTAGTACTATGTGATACCTTTCTACTATAGTATTGGTGGTAGAGTAGTCGAAAAGAAGACAGAGAATTTTAGGATTCATGTAGTACTTAGATCACTTTTAATATCATGTTTTCTCTTTGTTATTAGTATAGTGAGATTTTTTTCTCAATAATCAACAAGTTGACATTCTAATGGAGGAACTAAATAATACTGTTCTTGCCTTAATCACTATGGAAGGAGAGGAAGAGGGGGAGAGAGGTAGATGGATAGAGGGATAGAAGGGAATGAGAGAGAGAGAGAGACAGAGAGACAGAAAGACAAATGGAGACAGAGACAGAGATAGGAACAAATTGAGAGAGAGAGAAAACAAAAATATTTTATCATTAATTCTTCCTAAGAGAAGTAATTGGTGGAAGGGTTTTAACCATACCTTCAAAGCCCAGAAAAAAGTATAATTTCATGGGATATGTGTAGAAAATAAAGAGAAATTGTTTGAAGATCTTTATATGTTGATGTAAACTTTGCTACTTTATGATTTTATTACCAGGTGAAAATAAGTGAAAATATTAAGAAATATATTTGAAAATGTCTCAAAAAGTGTATTGGAAAATGGAGATCAAGGATAAGGAATGAGAGAAGCCAATGATGAATAGATTGTAGAGAAATATCTAGCCTCTATCAAATGAATACTCTCTTCAAAAAAGGAATAAGTATATTCTAATTATTGAAAAATAACAAGAAACTCACAAAAGTGGAATTTAGTATATTTGAACAGTAGCGCCTTACAGATATTGGAAACATTTCCTGAATCTACTGTCTGTATAGCTAGATAACTGACATGTTCAAATAATTATTTAAATTAATATAAAACTTTTTTGATAAGAACAATTTTGATAAAAAAAAAAGTTATGGTAATCGATAAAAAATACATATAGCCTAAAGATTGATACTAAATAATTTATGAACAATGAAAGATTAGTAACTGGTAATGGATTGGAGAAAGGACATTAACAATGAATACTACAATTTCAGACAATTTTAACCAATGTAAAACATTGGTTATAATAAGGAAAATAGAATAGATTTTTAAAATGCCTTGGTCAGCAAATACCTAGTAGACAAGCAGGAAGAGATGGAAACTAATGTCCCTGCTTACCTAGAATTTAAATTCAATATTTAAAATATTACAAAAAAGAATGTAGCTATATTATATACAGTGCCACCTCAAAAATGAAAGAATTAATCTGGATTTATAAAAAAAAATTCTCAAATTTTCACGAATGATCTATCTAAGAAAATTCATAACAATGGCATTTAATAAGTAACATATTTGTATTTGTTTGTTCTTCATAATAATTCTGTGAGGTAGGTGAAATTTACTAACCCTTTTATATAAGATTTAAAAATGGTACTGGAAAGTTATTGTTACCCAGAACCAAACAGTAACAAACAGTATTTGTTACTGAGGTAGGATCAAAACACAGGTGTTTCTTATTGAATATAGCATTATATCTACTACTTTATGAGAAATAGAAGAAAAAAATGAGAAATATCTGAAAAATTTTAATATTTTTTTTCTCATCAAAATAGTAATCCCCACACTTGAACTCTAATATTATACTCAGAATGTGGTCATTGAGGAGGTAGAAACTACTATAAGGAAAATGGCACCCAGGTGGCCCCATAGAGCACTAAGAGCATTCAAGACAGCTTCAGATAATTGCTAGCTATGTGAACATAGGCATGTCATTTAATTCATAGTTCTCAGTTTCCTCATATAAAATAGGGACAATAATAGCACTTCATTCCCAGTATTACGGTGAGAATCAAATAAATTAATATTTGCAAAATGCTTAACACAGTACCAGGAACATGGTAGATGCTTCATAAATACTCATTCCCTTTTATAGAGTTAAAGATGGACAAGCAATTATATAGTATAGATACCATATCTATAAAGAGATCAGTCCTGGGACAAACTAATTGTGGAAGTAATAAATCAATAGAAATGTATACACACATAGCAGGGAGAAGGAAAGAGAAAAATGACAAAAGTATGAAAAATATAACTATTTTGTCCCCAAGAAAAGTTATGAAGAGGGAATCAGCAATGACCTGCATTGTTACTTTCTTAATTTTAATTTGAAATATATATATATATATATATATATATATATATATAAAAGGCATCTATACACATAATGAAGATATCTTTTGTTATACTTTTGCCAGGTAATTATTAAGTAAGAAAACTTTTCAAGTTATAGTCCTAACTGGATCTATCTAACCTGTATCATTACAAAATCAATTAGAGAAATAGATAGTACAAGACCTCATTGTATTTAATTTGTTGACACATAGAGACATATAAAGATATATGTTAAATTAATTGTACATATACACATGTACGCATATGTATTGTACAAACATATATGTGTGTATATACATGCCTATGTGTACACATACATGGCTATGTGCATGTGCATTTGCACATACATATATATGTATATGCAACTTTTTACACATGTATACTAATGAATAGTATATATATATTTGTATATATACATAGATACATCTATGAGTACAGTAATCTGTGCTACTGAAGTAGGAATTTTTTTATATTTTTAGTCTATAATGACTCTCCCATTAACATGGGGAATAGACAATTGAACATATTTTATTTAAAATATTATTTGGCTTCTAAAATTTATATAAAAGTCAAAGGGCTAGATAATGACTTGTAATTCTAATAAGGGCTAAGAAATTTCATCTTTAAGGTTTGGTTGATTTTGGAGAAGAGAGGAGAAATAATTTCAGTCTCCATTTTCAGAAATATTCACTTATTTCCACTACAAATTGTTTCTTACAAACATTAGAACTCCATTAGGATGTTATATTGCATGAAGAAGACACATTTGATTTTTCATAACGTATTTAAACATACTTTTCTTTGCTAATGTACCCTCTCAGAGCATCTGGGTAACACTTGAAAACAACAGATGCCCGTGCCTAAGGAGCGCATGAAACTATTTTTGCTTTATTTTCCTGGAAATTTAGCCATGATTAGGAAATTTGGAGAGTGATTGAATTTTCTGCTTGATGCTTCTTAAGTGCCAGTCTCTAATTTAATCATTTTAAAAATAAATGACAGTGACTATCTTTTTATAGTCTTTGATATGATTCATATCTCAAGCTGAAAAAAAAATCTTAGTCAGCCAACTTCCACCCAACCATTAAAAAACAGCTGAAATTGAAAAGAAAACATTGAAAATTGTTCCATTTAGAAATAGTTTTGCTAATTTATAACTAACACTACTTCTGTCTATATGTTAAATTATCCTTTATAAAGAATTTCAAGATGGCAGGGATAGTTAAGAGGAAGTTTATGTATAGTGATGCTTAAATAAATTCTCAACAACTGAATCAATAAAAACATTGTTATATGGACATGTGTAGATTGCCAGATTTTTTTTTAAAAATAGTCCTGTTTATACATGTTTAGACTGGATAACAAGGGACTACCCATCTCTAAATAGGAAGACAAAGACTCAGTAGGATAAACTAATAGTCTACTTGTTTCAAAAAGAGTACAAACAGGGAGTACAAGATATTGTAATGAGAGAAGAAATGCCAAAACTCAGTATTCTTTTTCAAATGGCTTCAACTTATACTAACTTTTTATCCCTTTCAGTTCCTAAAAAAAATGCACTGCCCTGAGCATTTAAAAAAATTCTTTGTGTTTATATTTCCTGTATCTATTTAGTATAGTAGAAATAAATGACACACAGAATGTCATTAGAGAGGACTGTTACTGGAAGTAGAAATAATTGACTCCATAGTGAAAATAGAAACTTACAGATAGATACCTCATGTGTTTTACTAGAATCCAATCAACCTCAAGATATTTAGAGGAAGATCAATAGTATGTTTGATCGTCTTCCTCTGAAGGATCTATGGGAGCTCATGTACAGTAATCACTCAGGATAGGCAGGCATAGATAGAATACAATTTGAATAATTAAAGGGCATACCTTAATTTATTAGATCATGTAACTATTAAGAAAGGTATTGAATTAGGCAGTGTATTTAGATTAGAATTAGAAAAAAATAGTAGTTCTAGCTGTTTCCTACTTTTATGTAATCATGAATAAGTTACCTTATTATTAAAAGGAAAGGACTGTAATAAATTTTCTCTTAGATCCTTCTGGATTCAAAGCTCTGATTCTATGTGGGTTTGCACTTGAAGTAAAAAATAAACCCTAATGAATGAATGAATTAATTAATATATAAAAATATTATAAATATAAGTATTTCCAAAAATTTAGAAGTCTCATTAAGATTTTATTATTTCTCAGGGTTATTTGGAAGATTACTAGTATCCTATTTAAAGTAATGCATAATTATTTGTATAATAATATTCAATGATTAATACATTACATATTGCCCAAATGAATAAAATTCTATATAATCATTAATAAATAAGGCCCAATTATAATTTTAAATACAATATGATATTATCTTGATAATAGATGGTAAAAGATTTGGTACTGGCTAAGAAATAGAAGATTGGATCAATGGATAAACTAGGGTTAAATGACCTCAGCAATCTAGTGTTTGATAAATCCAAAGATCCCAGCTTTGGTGATAAAAACTTATTATTTGACAAAAATTTGCTAGGAAAATTAGAAAATAGTATGACAAAAATTAGGTCTCGATACATATATCTCACACCCTATATCAAGATAAGGTCAAAATTGGCATATGATTTAGACATGAAGAGTAATGTTATAAGTAAGTTAGGGGAACATAGTATAGTTTATCTGGCTGACCTATGGAAAAGGGAAGAATTTATGACCAAACAAGACATAAAGGGCATTTCAAGATGTAAAATTAATAATTTTAATTGTATTAAATTTTTTTAAAAAAAGTTTTGTGCACATAAAACCAATGCAACCAAGATTAGAAGGGAAACAAGAAACTGGGAAAATTATTTAGAAAAAATTTCTTTAATTAACATCTCATTTCTCAAATATATAAAGAACTAATTCAAGTTCAAAAGAATACAAGTCACTTCCCAATTGACAAATTATTATATGATATAAATAAGCAATTTACAAATGAAAAATCAGAGCTATTAAATAATTATATAAAAACATTCCAAATCCCTCTTTTTTTTAGAGAAATGCAAATTAAACAATTCTGAGGTACCATTTCACACTTATCAGATTGGCCAATATGACAGAAAAGGAAAATGATAAGTATTGGAGGAGAGGTGACAAGATGAGGATATTAGTGCCTTGTTGATGGAGCTGTGAACTGATTCAATCATTCTGGAGGGCAATTTGGAATTGTGCTCAAAGCAGTATAACATAGTGCATATGCTGTGATGTAATAATACCACTACTAGGTCTGTATACCAGAGAAATAAAAAAAAAGGAAAAAAGGATCTACTTGTACAAAAATATTTATAGCTTCTCTGTTTGTGGTGGGAAAGAATTGGAAATTAAAAAGATGTTCACCCATTGAGAAATGGCTGAACAAAATGTGATATATAATGGTGATGGAATTCTGTTGGGCTGTAAGGAGTGATGAACAGAACAATTTCAGAAAGAGGTGAAAAGAGCTTTATGCACTGATGCAGAGTGAAATCAGCAGAAGGAATAAAACAATATACATAGTAATAGCAAAAGTGTGATAGACAACTATTATCAGCATTACAATAGTAAAGAACAATTCTGAGGGATTTATGACAAGGAATACTATCCACCTCCAGAGAAAGAACTGTTGGAGTCAGAATAAAGGTGAAAGCACATAATTTTTCAATTGTTTTGGGTTTTATATTTGGTGTTTTGGTTTTATATGATTACTCACAAAAATGAACAACATAGGAATGTATTTTGCATGATAATACTTGTATAAGCCAGATAGATAACCTACTAGCACCAGAAGGAGGAAGGGAAAGGAGGGAGGGAGGTAAAATTGATCATATAACTTATGGAAACCTTGTGTGGAAATATGATATTACCTGTAATTGGTAAAAAAATGAAATAATTGATAGAAAATGGAACATGAGAGTCAGAAAAATAGGGGGTTTAACTCCTGCTGATGACATATACTGACTATTTGACCAGGAAGAAGTTATATAATCGATCAGTGTCTCAGGCAACTCTATGGGACTGTTAAATTGTAGAATGGAGGATGATTTGCATTAATCAAAGTGTTAGCAACAGAAGATGATTTTCACAAGTCCAATTCTGGGTGTTGGTAATTATTATGATAATGATGGTGAAGGTGAGAGGAATAGAACATTTTTAGCACCTAGAATATGCTAGCAATTATGCTAATTATTTTCTGAATATTATCCAATTTGATCCTCACAAAATTGAAACATAGTAATAATGATAACATTCATAATACTTTTAGAAAAAGTTTCAGACTGATGAGTATCTATCCTAAACCTATGAAAGAACCTATAAAAAGTTCCTTTAATTACATTTTTGCAATTTCTATTTTTTCTGTTTCTCTCTTACAGAAGTTAAGTTTCTTAGATGTTAATTATTTAAACTTTCCAATTGCTAAGATTTTTGACAAAAATTATGTTTTTTAAAACTAATTTATAGCACAGTTTTGTTAAACAAGTTATGGACAAAAAGACAGTTTATAGGAGATCTTATTTGCCAACTGAAGTCTCAATTTTAAAGTCCTACAGATTTGATTCAGTATAAAGCTAGTTATATCAAAGGCAAACTTCTATAGCTTTGGATCTAAAACTCAATTTCTTTATTGTACCAATGCAATTAAAAAATAAATATGTATCTTCTAAGATTTATAATTATATAATCATAAGACTAAGAGCATATACACATATACAAATAAAATAAAAACTTATATATGGGCTTAGAGTAAAGCAAGTATATCTTCCACATAGTATTAGAAAACTAGCCTTTATTAAGGGTTGTAATGTGGATGCTCATAAATTGGAGCTAATGGTCTCCTAGTTTTTAGCTGAAGCTAACCACGCCAGGGATTACACAGACTACAGATTATTGGCTGAACAACTGAAGTTGCTGTAAAGATGAGTTTTTATAGCATTCAAAGAGGATGTGACAATTCTCAATCAATTATTTAAAACACTGTAATTTTTCCATTTGTAACAAATATGATGAATACAAAGTAGTATGAAAAAACTTAAATGTACAAATATAGAATGAATTAAGTAAAAATAATAAAAATGTACTTAATGATCATAACAGTGTAGAAGGAAGGAACCACCATAAAACAGCTCAATGTGGAAAATCCAAATTTTCAAAAACAACCTTGACCACAAATAGGAAATATGGATATACACTTTAGCCAATTTCTTTGCATAAATGGGAATTTCACAAGTGTAGAATATTGCATATATCTGCAAATATTTCAATATATTCATGTATGCTGATGCTTTTCTCTTCCTTCTTTCATATATATATATATATATAAGATTATGTTAATACATTTTAAAAGAGAAGAGAAACATTAACTGATAAAAACTTTGCAATGAGTTTATCTGATATATGTCTAATGTCCAAGATGTATGGCAAATTGATTCAAATATAGCAAAAGAATAGAAATTAATTGATAGAAAAATACCAAAGAATGAGAACAGTACATTCACAAAAGGAGAAATGTAAACCATAAAAGCCATATAAAATGCTGCCAATTATTACTAATTAGGGAAATTTAAATGAAATATTTTGAGATTATACTCCATGCCCAACAGATTGCACAAAATTAAAGCAATAAAAATGATATAAAAGAAAGAAAATGGCAGAGGAATTTTTGGAAAATAGGAACTTTTAAATGATCCAGTCATTTTGGAAAGGCATTTGAATATATATATATATATACATATATATATATTTCACTAAACTGTATATTCTCTTTAATGTAGCGATACCTCTATTGGTCTTTTACCCCAGGGAGGTCAAAGAAAGAGTATATTTGTGTGTATGAGTATATATGTATATATATGTAAATGTATAATTTTACATAAATGTACATCTTTATTTTACACATACATGCACATATACATTTATGCAAAAATCTAGAAACTAAAAATGAGTTAATTTATTAGAGAATGGCAGAATTAAATTACATGTATAATCCACATATGTATAACAAAACTTGTTTCTGTAATTGTAATATCTTTATTTTATAAACCAATTTTCTCACAGAATTTCCTTCAAAATAGGTAGTACAAATATAAATTATTGAAATATTATTTTATTAAGTTGTTTTGATCTGGATCTATTATTTAATTGATATAGATTACCTCTAGAGTGGAAAGTAGGTCCTCTAAAGCACATAAAGAATATATCTTTGATTTATATTCTTAAGGAGTAGCATGGGTATATTGAGTGGTTAAATGGTTTGCCTGTGTTTACACAATCTGTATGTGTCAGAAGACATGTAGCTTAGGGAATTGGGAGAAGCCCTTGGAATCAGAAATGTTCCCCGCTTTAATTATAAGGCAATAGATTCAGATAAGTTAAGTGACTTGTCCAAAGTTATAAGTAATTGGTACAATTAGGTTCAGTACTCAGATTGCTTTAATGTTCAATTCAGGGTTATTTTCCATATAAGAGTAGCAACCTGAATTAAGAAAGTATGTGGGGGAATAATAGGAGGTAAGTCTGGATAGAGAGGGTAAGGCCTAAAAGACATTAATTAAAGCCCATGTTCTTGTCTTGATAATAATTTTTGGCAATTTTCATAAATTGGGAACCCAAGGATTTTTTTTTTTTTGGTACGCTCAATCTTAGACAAGAAGGACCACATTCCTAAAAAACTAGAAAACGAGAATGAGAAATGTAGTTGCATTGTTTGGCTTCGTAAGTATGGGGAATTCCGGTCCATAAATTTGTCAAACCATATAGGTGATTTCTATTTTGCTTTTACAAGCATTATATTCATTAAGAGAAAAATAGCAGTGGGGGCTTCTGCCTGAAATTTATCTATTTAATATATACCCAACTAAAGTATGAACATCTTTCATGGTTAATATGGTGCATTTCATTTTATTTGACTTGTGCCTCTTGGGAACAATTCAAATAGTGTGTCTTAAATGGAATTATTACACATAAATATGAACAGGGATGTCTCAGAGAGTGTCATATGAAAATCAAGCTGTTTGTATCAGAGAATGGATGACAAACACTGGCAGTACAAGGAAGAGATTAATTTTAAATAGGAAAGGGGTACTGCAACTTTAAGGCACATGACATCATTTCTCTGTCTATATTGTCTATTGTTGTTATTCATATTTGTTCTTTTGAAGTAAGACAACTTTTCTGTTAAGAATAACATTTTCTTATATAATAGACAACATGATTTTGACATGCTCTCTATATATTTCAATGACCAAAATAATAGATCATTCTCACAGTAAATGCTCTTTAAGTACCTTTATTCACATGATCTTTAAAGTGAGATAGATTATTTTTCATCATCCATATTATAACTTGTATATCCAAGTGATTAAATGAATTTATATCTGCTAAATAGGCACATTGGAAGACTATATTCTTAATCCAGGATTGTCCTTCATCCTCAAAACAGTGATAGACCAATTCCTACCACTGTGAATCATACATAGTATGATTCAATAAATATTTTATAAGCTGTAAAAGATAATAATGTTTAGTATATAATAGTCAAACCTTTTATGTCAAATAGCAGTTTTTAGTTTATAAACCATTTTATTTATCATGTTTAGCTCCAGATTAATGAAAAATTCAGGAATATTATAGTCACATACCCAAAATGAAGAGAACTCACTCCTACTTACAGTCCATGGCTCTCCTCTTAAATTATAAATGAGCAATAAGACTAATCTGATCCATCTAATTTATTAAGGTAAATTTAGCTATCAAAATGATTGCAAGAAACTTGCTAAGAAATACATGCTTACAGAGCAAGGGAGAAAGGAGTTGTAAGTGATGAATCATCAGTTGAGAAAATCAAAGAATAGTTAGGAAGAATCAACTATTTAGAAGCAGTTTGTATTGTTCAATGGTTTCAGTCATTTCTGACTTCACATGGAGTTGGTTGATAAAAATAATGGAGTGACTATTTTACAGATGAGAAACTGAGGAAAAAAGATATAAGTGGCTTGTCCAAGACAACACAGCTAGTAAGTATCTGAGGGCAGATTTGAACTCAGGAAGATGAATCTTCTTGACCTTAGGCTCCACATAAAAGAAGGAAATATTTATTTCAGAGAGTTGCTGAAATTAAACTCCCTGATAGAGCACTAGAGAGGGAATGTGAGTGAACATATTACAATGATTTGGGGGTATTTAAAAAATAAAATCCACTGTCCAATCCAAAATTGGTAAGAATAGATTCTGAAAGCAATCACAAATAAAAAAGATCAGAAATGTCATTAAACTAATTATAATACATTCATAGTTTCTCATTATATATTTTGAATGGGGAAATATTAATTACATGATTGAGTTCCACATGTTTGTCATATTTCCTTATAGACATAAATCTTAGGTACAACTAGAAATATATACTTCATCTTTTTGGAAACATTTCATGAATTTGACAGTAGTAGATCATGGAGCATAGAGTTGTTCCATCATATAACATAGAGTGAATAACAGAGACATCCTTTAACGAAGAAATAAAACACACCTACATTAAAAAAATCTTTCACCAAGTGTCCAAAATCACTTTGAACCTCAAGTTATGAATGTAAGTTATGAAAAAAATTCAGTTTAACAAGTTTTAATCTGAGCTATGAAATTAATGTTGGTCTCTTTTTCAAGGGAATTTTATTAGAGTAAATATGATCATGGAAAATGAGGATATGTTATAGTTCTGCACTGGTGAACCAATGGCATGTGTGCCAGAGAGAGTTGGGAGCACAATGGGAGCACTTCTTCCCTCCCCTGTCTGGGGTAAGTCAAAGGGATTACCTATGGCATGAGGTTTGCAGTTTGGGCATCTGGTCTTTAAAAGGTTTGCCATCACTTCATACAGCTGAGAAGAAGGACATCTAGGAGTTGTTTTCATGGTTTCTCTTGCTATGAAAGTAGAAGAATTCTTTATCCTGTTAAAAGTACAGTTTGACTCTCCATATTGCTCTCTCTCTCTCTCTCTCTCTCTCTCTCTCTCTCTCTCTCTCTCTCTATATATATATATATATATATATATATATATATATATATATATATATATTTAATAAAATTCTCCCACATAGATGTAGTTTAATTCTGAATGAATTTTGTGATAGAGGGAAAATAAGAGAAAGGATGGAAAGACATCACTATGTTCTTGGGTTTTATTGTTTCACACAGTCTTTCCCCCTATATATGAACTTTTGCCTTATGAATTTCATTTTCAAATACTTTTCCCTCTCCCACATTGTCCTACCTGCATGTTTTCATTTCTTTACCCTAGCATTGCACTACCTTTTAACAATCAAATTTAAAAGAAACTATATTCATAATCTGTGAATATGTAAGATTTCCAAAGACTTTCTTCACTTCTAGTAGACAGTATTGGCAAATTTATTTGCCCCTCATATATCTTCAAGGACTCTGGATTGTAGTTTTCCTCCATTTTATGAGTAAAGGGAAAAGCTGTTGTTTTACTGGGAAAGTGCAAACTTTTTATCAGAGAATATGGATTTGTATCCTGGCTCTAATACTTATTACCTATGGAGTACTTTCTCCAACCAATTTTTATTTCAAAAACAACACTGACAGATATGTAAGAATATTTATATGAAAATATTGTTGCTACTAGCAAAAACCTTAAATAAAAATGCTCAGGTCAATGGAATAAAACAGTTACTAAAAGGATTCCATACTCTAGAAATTTGCATAGCATGTCATTATGTAGGTCGATCATAGATAAGGAAAATCAATATAATTCGAATAGTGTTTGATGAATATGAAAACATAAATTAAGAACTATTTATTTTATCAGAATTTCCAGAATATCTGGAAACAGTCCAGAATAATTTAGGATTAGGACATTATAATACACACACACACAGACTTGAATATAAAAATCCATACCATTAAAACAATTAGTAGAGGAGCAAATTAATATGCCTTTTAAAGACACACACAAATATGCGTGTACACACATTTATATGTGATTAATTCTTAACCAAATAATGGGAAAAGAAAATTAATATTGATAAAGCAGCTTATTTTTGATGTTATGAAATTTAAAAGTTTGGCACAAATAAAATTTCCATTTCTAATATATGAAAAGGAGCAATTGACTGAGCAATTGTCTTTGTTTAAAAAATATCTGCGAAGTGTTTGATACTCAAGAGAACTAACAGATATATGACCAAAATCTTTTCCCCATTAGGGAAATGGTCAAAGCATATGAGCAAATAGTTCTCAAAAGGATAATTGTAAATTATTAATAGGTAAATAAAAGATTCTTTCATGTCATTAATTCTAAAAGAAATAGAAAGCTAAAGAACATTGAGTTTAAACCTCATAAACAACAAATTGACAAAGTTGATAAAATATGGGAATTGTCACTGTGGGGAGAGATTTTAAAAGGCCAGCAGGCTAATGTGTTGTTGATGGGGCAATAAATTGGTCCAATAATTAGAAAAAGCAATTGGGAATTGTGCAATTAAAATGACTAAAATATTCATGCCTTTTGTCTCAAAGACCTTACTGTTAGGCAACAGCCCCAAAGAAATCATTTTTAAAAAGATATAACCCCCCCAAAAAAGAATAAAAGATTTAAATAAAGCATTTTTGGTGGAAGCAAAAAGAAAGAAAGAAAGAAAGAAAGAAAGAAAGAAAGAAAGAAAGAAAGAAAGAAAGAAAGAAAGAAAGAAAGAAAGAAAGAAAGAAAGAAAGAAAGAAAGAAAGAAAGAAAGAAAGAAAGAAAGAAAGAAAGAAAGAAAGAAAGAAAGAAAGAAAAGAAAAGAAAAGAAAAGAAAAGAAAAGAAAAGAAAAGAAAAGAAAAGAAAAGAAAAGAAAAGAAAAGAAAAAAAGTATATTCCCCCAAACTGGGACTAAGTAAAATGTGTTACAAGAATATAGTGGAATACTAATTTTATAAGTAATAATGAACAAAGCAATTATAGGGGAAAAAAAAACATGGAAATACATGAACTGATATAAAGTAAAATAGGCCTAGTGGACAATGACTATAATAATATAAATAGAAATGTAAAGAGAAAACAATAAAAACTGAATGTTGTGAGATTTTTAAAAATATTTGTCCCAAAAGAAAAATTAAGATATCTTCTCTATCTCTCTTTTACAAAAATTAGGGTTCATTTTTATGAAATGTTGCATACATCCATCTAACTTTTTTTAACTGTTGATTAATTTTATCAAATTTTATATTTTTCTTTTAAAATAATAACATTTTTACTATCATAATCTCTATGGAGTGGAAAGAACAATATAGAGGAAAATTGAGGTAATATAAAAACTAACATATCAATAAATATCTGCTAAAAGAAGAAAAAAGGGAAGAAAATTTTCCATACTGGGTTCTAAAGGAAAACTGGTAGAAGCATTCTTGTGGATAAAGTTCAAATTCAAATCCTTTTGCAATTGTTCATAAGCAATTATTTTTAAAAAATAAACTAAAGTTCATGTCAAAATAGACTGGACTTTCTTGTAATATTTGGACCTTCCCATATTCTATGTGAAAGATTATGTTCAATCATGTCTGTCTTTATGAGAAAAAGGGAGAATTATAATGAAAAAAGAAGATTTTGAAGTTAGAGTAATTTGAGATTATAGTATGTTGAAATATGAATTAAGAAATATTAATATATCTCAGAGGGCTAAAAAGGAATGCAATTTGCTTTTCCTCTCAGTCTTAATTTGGAACATATCAGTGGTAGTTGATTCAGGTTTGGCCTATGACTTCATTGATATATATGTCATTCTCAGGTGAGGAAATTCCATCTACTAATGCAATTTAGCACCTTCTTTACTTAGGGAAAGATAACTTTAAGTTATTTGCACACCAGTTTGTGTTAGAGGCCAGATTTCAATTACGATTCTTCTAGTTCCTTGGACAGTTTTTCATGTATTGCACAAGGGTACCCTTCATACATATCACATCAGTCAATGAAAAATTCTGGCTTTTTAGATGAGCATTATTTGACCATTTGAAATGATGCTTTTTCATGGACAATTGCATAAAAAAAAACCTGTTCCTCCCAATGTATATAAATGACATAATTTGCAAATTTCCTATTTAAAAGGGATTATTTGCAGATTTCACTTCAGTGTTTTTAATTTCACTTAGTTAACAATTGACCTATGGTCCTAAAAGAGATGGGGGGGGGGAGAAAGAGACAGACAGACAGACAGACAGACAGACAGAATCAAAAATATATATCATATATATGTTGAAATTATATTTCTACTTCTATTTTATTATTTGAGTAAAGGGAAAAAGCAAGGAAAATATATAAGAAATTCCATGAAATTTAACAAAGTTAAAAGCTGGAAAAGAGGTGTTTTTAAAAAAGTCAACATTACTAAATAATAATACACTTTGAAACTGAAGCTCTATGTTCAATGAGTGGTTCTAATAACTTTTTTAAAACTAAAATTACATGCAATTCCACATTCATGTAACTTGCCCACTCAATACCTGTATAAATAAGTAGAGGTGCATATCTTCTCTGATATCTTTCAGGAGACCAAACTTGTTCTTTGTAATTTTCAAATATTCATTTTAATTTTGCTATGTTTTAAAATTCATATTAGTATTAGGAATTCTCTCTTAAGATCTTTCCAGCTCTAATATTGTCAGTTTTTAGTAAAATCTAGTAGATCTAGAACACAAGTTCTCTGTCTCCTACTCATAGCACTTTCCCTATTGCATATTTTCTCTATAATGGGGAATGACCAAGATTCTGTTAGGAATAAATTGGTCTCTGCATATGAAAACATACTACTAATAATCCAAGATTAAGAGACATAAGGGAGAACGTAGGAGACAAGTGGAATTACTGTCTTAGAATATTGCCCATGAGGTTTTGGACAATAGATTTTTTTAATTGTTAAGTATACTTTTTCCTTTCCTATATTTCAGGATCTAGATAAATAAAAATATTGACCATAGCATTAATTCTATATCATTTCATGTGATATAGATCTATTTTATATAAAGAGGAATACTGAGCAAACACTCTCCTACCCAGGCTTCTTTGTGGTCAATGGGATGTATTTGTGATAGAAATGGTAATTTAAAAGAAGGGTGAAGGAGAAGACAATGAATTAGAAATAGAGCAAAGGAAATTGATTCAAAACATAAAATTCATGTCTTAATACCTCTTAACAACTGAGTCTACTGGACTATACATTTTCAAAAATAACAATACTACTCATAATAATAGTCATTATTGTTAAACAAATCATATTTTCAGAGTTCTTTAGAATTGAATATAATGAATTCAATCAACTGTGTTAAATAGTTAATGTTCCAAAAACAATGATAATGCTAACAGATTAACCCCAAAGCCATTCCTATGTGAGAAAGATTACATAGTTGATTGATTTTCTAATTGTATGTATGTATTGTATGTGTCTGTGTTCATTCATACATGTTTATGTAGTTAGTATAGTCTGACTCACTCTCCATAGACAGATAGCTGAATCTCACCTCACCTTCACCCTTAATGTTATTCTGAGATCTCTGAGGATTTAGTGTATTTCTTCTCTAAGGTCTACTACTCAAATCCCCACCAGTTGTTACTACTGTAAGTGAATGACTAGTATCTTCTTTCCAATGGACCACTTAATATCAATCAGGTTTTATTTTAAACACTTGCTTTCCATTTTAGAATCAATACTGATAGAGACTGGCAGTGGGCAGTGAGAGGCAGTAACAGAAACAGGACCTTCACGCTCTGAAATCATAGCATTCTCACCAGTTAGCCTGAGTTAACCATTAGCTGCAAAGTCTGTTCTTTCAAACATGAATTGCAGAATCTGTGTCATTGATCAGTTACCCATTCTGTATCATCAATCACCTCTACTCGATCTTTAATATTATATACTAGGCATCAGATTTAAGCTGTTCTGTTTTATTAATGGCTCATATTGTTCTTTATTTATTTTAGTTCTGCACTGTAAGTTCCATGCCATATGTCATGCCCCCTACATTTTCTTATTCCAGAAGGGTAGTGAGACCTCTCCCATATTGTCAAATGATGACAAAGTGAACAATGGAGGAAACATGAGACAGGTGCTCTAAAGACTCTGGAATTCCATAAGGATGACACAGAGAAAATGAAGATTATAGAACTGACAAATATTTATAGGAGCAGGAGCTTCTGTCAGCCTACGAAATCTGATTTCCAAAAATGCTAGGTATTAATGCAATTAATTCTATCTTTAACAATCTGTCTCTATCAATACTTTGTACAAGTCACTTTATTCTTCTAGTTCTATGCACTCAGTTTTTAAAAAATATTTGCCAACTTTCTTGGTTTATTTGTTTTCAGATATAAAATTCTGCAAAATAGCTTTGCATCTAAATAAAGCACAATGTTAGTTGAAGTTATTCAGTGGAGTACCTTTTCAATGAATTCATGCTTTTTTAAAAATATAAAATAGTTTATAAACAATTAAAGGAAATAAGAATATCTTTTTTTCTTTATTTAAACAGTCTCTGGGACAGGAAAAATATATAATAATTCTGACTTCTGTACCACACAAGGACTCCATGTGAGGCCAAGGAAATGCAAAGAAAGATGTTAGAAGCCTGTTAGTGCTTGGATGAAGGTTTAATAAAATGGGGTGGGGGAGGAAGGGGGACAAGCAGCTACTTCTTTGGAGCCAGATTTTTAAAAAATAATGCTTAACTTGAAACTGCACATGCTTTTGACCCAGAAAGACCATAAAAAACCTAAAAAGTTCCTATTTTGGGTGAATTGAAAATGAATAGGCAATTCACCCTAAAGAAGTGAATTAACTGAAAATTATAGCTAACTATAATTGTTATTAAGTGTTCTGGATGTTATAAATTGAAAAGAAAATGTAAAAGCCTGCAAGCTGCTTTCAGGAGACTAGAGGTGGGAGGGTTGTAAATTTTAGTAGCTTAAAAGACATTGACATGACTTTAATTGAAGGAATATCTTACTTATAGGCATACACAGATATATCATATATATACACATGTATACACATATATGATTAGATAAGTTAAAGATATAGAATGAAGATTATATTGACTGGGAAGTTTTTTATGTGAGCAAGAAATAGTGTTTAGCTCTTAAGTCTAATTTCAGGAAATGCTGAAACAAGAGTCAATAAATCTAGATGATAATCCTATAGCTAAACATATAACTATTATTTTGTTTTTTTTTAACCTTGAACAACACTTATATCCACTTTATCTATCTGTCCCTCTGTCTACATATCTATACATAAAGGCATATACTTAAATTCCTATCATTGCATAAGATTTATTGAATTGTTTAATATTTTAAATGGTTTTTTTTTAGTAGATTATGCTGTAAGTATGCACGGTAAACTGAAACAAACACTCTTCATAAGAGAGTTCATTAAATTCTTTGGTGCTGGCAAATTGATCTGCTCTAAAGCCATCCCAGGAGTTTGCTTTGACAGATGTCAGTGGATGGGTATTTGAACAAAAGCATATGAAATGCCATATTTTACACCCAATGTCAGTTGGCACATTGCTTTCTCCTATACTCTATGTTTCCATTAAGCGAGGTTAGAAACTAAGCCTTCTATTACTGAGAATGTTCTTTCCTCCATGAAATGGTGAACAATTAGAACCATTTACTCTGACAACAATTGCCATCAATTCGATTAACAATGTCCACAAAATGAATTCTGAATCCTATTCACACAGAGTACACTCTGACTCCACAAGTTACATTACTATTATCAATCCTCTAAACAGATGTGGAGAGGTAAAGGAAAATGTTTTATTTTTTTTTCAAATAAAGGCTTCTTTTAAAGGTTTGGGGTTCTAAGATGCTAAACCTCATATTCCATGGATTCTTGGCAGAATGTAATTTCTTAGTTCAAAAACAGAATGCTTTAAAATAACTTAAGAAATTAAAAAAGAACTTCATGAACATCAAAGTAATGTTGCAAATACATATTCTGATTAAGTAAATACAAATGAAAATGAAACTCATCATCTTTGGCAATTCTTAAAGCATAATATGTTTTAAAATGAAGGAAAATTTCATACACTGAATTATAACCAACCCCAAACAATAAAACTTGGAAAGTCATTGATGAATTTCAAACTAGATTTTAGAATTTTAATGATCTAACTACATGTATAACAGTCTTAGGAATCACCTTCTTTGAGACAGTTACCCATTCATCACCAAGCAACTATTTTTAAGCCTTAATTAACAGGATTCATCTAAAAATAAAGAATTATAATTAGTTGAATCTACATATAATTAAAGATTAACTTTTTAAAAGTGGTCTGACTCCTTATTGCATTTATTCAAAAAGATACAGGGTTTTGTTTTTGTTTTTGTTTTCATTTGTTTTTGTTTTTGTTGTTGTGGTAGATAGACTATTTTGAGCAGAATTAAATAATAATTCAATTCTGGTGAACTGAACAAGCTCCATTGTTCTTGTTCAATGTAAGAGTTAAAATTAAATCTCAATAATAAAAAAATATTATATTTTAAGAGATTTATTAATTATCATCAGAAATCAAGGAATAAAGATAATACAAAATAAAGACCACATGCCCATGGCTGATTAGTCAGTTCAAACACCCAACTTGCTACCACCAAGCATGGGACAGGAAATAAAGAAGTGGGACCTTCCACATCCCCACCTAATATTCCTATCCACACCAAGTATGTAATAACAGGAAGTCAGGGGGCTCCTGGGAAATGTAGTCCTTTTTTAGCATAACAGATTTTCAATTATACATTCCCCCTGAGATCCGTGGAAGACTGGTCTCTCCAATGGATCTTGTAAACACAAACAATTTTGAAATTACAATAATTTGGGGATAAAAGGAAAAGAGAACAACACCAATTATTGCTAAGCACATTGACAAAAAGCCAGTTAGGAGGCAGTTCCCTTTAGCATAAATGTATACATACAAAACAACTGCATTCAATCCCATACAGTTCAAATCACCACATTCCAAAGTTCACTCTGGATCTTCTGGTGCAGCTTGTGGTCAGTGGAGACATCTTCATGTTGCCTTCTCCAAACATTTCACTTTCTGGATTTGGAGAGGTAGCATGTTTCTTAACCTAAAATTAGTCTCAAAAAGAATTTAAAATTTGCAATTTAGAATAATTACACATTCCCTCCCAAAAAAGAGGATGTTGAAAAACACAGGGATCACTTAGGAATGCATGGCTGAGTTAAGAGGTATTTGAATCAATTGGCAGAGAAATCAAAACATCAAAAAAATCCAAATAAAAAAAGATAATTTGTGGATGAAATATAGGCTATCAAAGTCTTATGTGTAAAAATTCTAAGTAAAGGAAAAATAAATCTATAACAGGTCCTTGAATCAGGGCCCAATTAAAATTATTTATGTAATTAAGCACTTTCCCAATCAGTAGCCAGGACTATAGAAAGTTTGTCACATTATGAAAGACAGAATAGGGACTACATTATAAAAGCCAGGTAGGAGCCAAATTTGAGATACTTGGTCAAATGTGGGACTAGAAGATCTGCCTTTTAACACATGTTAAACAGCCACAACCTCAAACCCCAAACAAGTTCAAGTCCTCTTGTCATGGCTCAAAATTTTCATCAATCCCATGGGGATTGGTTGGTCTCTTTGACTTTGTGCTTGACTGGCACTATGCAGTTTAGATTTCTGGGTAAGCATTGACATTATAGCAAATGTATTTTAAATTTATATTACTGAAAAATAAAAAAAGTTAAAGAAAGATATTCTCACCATGTGACAGATAAAATAGTGATTGCCTTAAACTGTCACTGCAAAAATATGGTTTCAAGACTTTGAATTGCCAAAACTGTAAAGATAATTTTTTGTCTTGATTTAATATTAAAAATAAAGTGGTCGCCATGGGAAAAATTCCCAAATATGAAATACTCAAGTCAACTGGGTTTTTATGGAGATTTTAATTAATAAAAATAAGGAATTAAGGAAAGGGAGAGAGAAAGTAAGAGCAAATAATGGGAAAGGGGTCTAGGCCTTTGGCCTAGGCCTGAGCTTTAAGAGAGACTAGTCAGTCTTTAATCACTCACTACAAGATTTTGTTCCAAGCAAGTTCTAGTGTTCAGAGAGACCCTCCAGTTAAGCTCCTGAGCTCCACTTCAGCTTCCAAGGCTGAATCTCCATTCAGAGGCCTTCTGGCCTCCTTTTAAAGAGAATTTTCTCCTATGTCACCTCCCCTAAGTTTTCACATCTATCAATCACAGTAGACGTTTTCATAGGACTGACCATTCTTAATTCACACCTTGTTATCACCTTCTCTGGGTAGACTAAAACCTCACACCTCTTGCTAAGCTTGCTTGAACTTTTAGTGATTAATTTGACCTTCATAGGTACTTAGCACCATTTTTGTATTAGATCTAAAAATAGACCCAGCTTAAGGGTTTTAGCTTTACTTTAAGTATTGGTTAAGTACTTTTCATTGTTCAGTAAGGAGTTTTACAACTTTATCTTCCCCTAAAGTATGCTTAAATATGGGTGGAGTAATGTTAGAATTCCCACCTTCCTGACCAAAGTCCCTTCATTGTTTTAAAATGGGGAATGGTCCTAACTTTCTAAAGTAGAGTCTGAGAGATTTTAAGATTCACAAGTCTGAGAGATTTTAAGATTCACAACCAAAAAAAGAGACCCATTTCCTTTATAACTTAACCACTGTGTGAGTACATACGATTTTCAGAATAAAACAGTATTACAGTAGATAATACACTTGACAAGATTCACACAACTGGAAACTGTCTGAGTCCAGATTTGAACCTAGGATCTCCCCTCTCTAGGCCTGGCTCTCAATCCACTGAGCTACCCAGATGCCCCCCCCTTTCTTTCTGAAATAGTTCATCTACTTGATTTCTTATGACACAATAATATTCTATTAAATGTCAGTTTTTTCAGCCATTCCCCTATTGATGATCATTCCTTCAATTTCCAATTGTTTGCTATGAATATTTTTGCATATATTGGGCATTATTTTATTTCTCTGTCCTTTCAACTCTTTTGTAGATGAATATCAAATGAAAGATGTCTATGTTCCCACCTAGTCCCCAAAATTCACAATAGCCTGTATTCTAGGGATGGTCAAATCAGTATATATAGAGAGAAGAATGGAAACCACCCCCTTCTTAAAAGCAGGGTTCAGGGGAGACAGCTAATGTTTAAGATTGGCTCAGAGAGGAGAGGGGGTTTGAAAATTTTTCCACTCCTGCCTTCTCTCTTTAGCTAAGGCTGCTCTCCCAGATTTGCTCTTGTCCCTCTAGTCCCCCCCTCCACTACTCTACTTGAAACCAAAGGATCTCCCCTTGATCTGTTCATTCACACTTGATTCACAGCTTGGGGAAAAGATAACTATTTTATTGTCAACTCAATCAAGATAATACAGAGGAATAACTGGCAGGGAAAGAATAAGAAAGGATAGTGGGGAAAGGGGGTCCCTGTATCTATCTAAATCCTTTTCCCTCTCTTCTTGTGTTTGGGGGGAACTCAGGCCTTGGCATCCTGCTCCCCCTGAGGGAAATTTAGGTTGACTCACCCTGTATTTGGCCCCTTGGTCACAGTTCAGACTCATGGCAAAAGCTGAAGTAAAGTCGGACAGAGATTTAAAATGTCTTTCTCAAGTTTCCTCTTCAATAGTCTTTTCAATTGGGAAATGTTGGGGAAAAGTATTTCCAGTCACAGACAGGAAAAAGTGAGTAACACTTAGGAGAAAGTCTTTTTCAACCTTCTCTCTTGGCTTCTCCTGAATGAGAGACCAACTGCTCTTCCAGCCAGAATCTTATCCTCCTCAAAATTCCAATCCCTTGGGGACCCTCCCCCATTGAGGTGATCAGTTTCACACACTCTTCAGCCTGGCACTTTTTTCTTTAGTGCTAGCCTCTGTCACAAGCCCAATTAATTACAATAGCAAACAAACCCACTATCATATTTCATATAAGTTGCTATATGACCAAAAACAAAAAAAGAAAACAAACAAAAAAAACAAAGCTATGAACTGATGGATATCTGTCACAATTTTTACAGAAATAACAAATCTTTCAACTTTGGCAAATATATTTTTAAATAAAGTAAAACTTATTTGGGTCTACAATATCACCAAGAAATCTAGATTGTTCTGGTGGAAGTAAATTAAACTGAAGAATTTTGCAGGAGCTCTTTTTGACTTCCTGCTTCATAGAAACACCTTGGTAGGAACATTTCTTTGTTTCTCTACCTTTAATACATCATTCTTTAAAATATAAATATTAAAAAAACTCATCCATTCAGAAACCACTAGTTAATTAAAATTATTTCTAAACACCCCTTAGAATCACCATTACATTCTTGGCTTATTAAATTCTCTAAAGGTTGTTAGCCAGGTTGAATCCATCCATCATTTATGTGACAATTAGCAAATGCAAAATGGAAAAAAAAAGCTGTTTATGGGCTTTTACACTATTTTGTTCAGTAGTCATAGGGGAAAGGTAACACAATATAACAGTGGTTAAACCACAGTAGATTAAACTGATTCAGTGTAACAGAATAGTATTGAATACATTAATATATGAACTTAAAACCAACCACATTAAATTGTAAACAAAACAATCAGAAAAATACAATGAAATCCAGAGACTTATAAAACATTCGGGTCTGAAAGGGCTTAAAATTTCACCTTAAGACTCTTTAAAGTTTCTTTCTTTATTCATTCATATTCCTTTTGTCAGAACTCTGGGATTTCCCATATGGAGGGAGAATATGGGTTTGAGGAATCTTGAGTTGGATGAATCTTCAAGACCGGGAAGGTCCAAATGGCAAAGGGTTGTAGGGGGATGAATTTCTCCCCTGAATCTCAGGTAAGATAATTGAAAGGATCAGTGATAGAAAGAAAAAACATCCTAAAGCTGGAAGCTGTTTGAAAAAGGTAATGCACTACTCTTTCATAGAATATGTCATGCTTGTAATCAGCTTCCTGTTAGGTAGAGTCTCTTCGTTCTCCCCTGAGGTAAAATGCTAGTTTCCCCAGAGGGAATTAGGATCCTAATCATCACCTAAAGAAAAAGACACCCTGTTATTTTTGTTTGTTTGTTTTTTACCATCTGCCCTGAGGAGTAACTCCAAGGACTCCTAGCTTCTTGCTGGCAGCAATCAGCCCAGCAGGGGCAGCAACAGTGGTCAGGGTCCAGGTGAAGGCCAATTTAGGAGCAGATCAGAGATCAGGAGGAGGATTTCTGGAGGCGAGGGGCTGGGGCTGGGACTAATGAGTGATCAGGGATCTGGGGCTGGAGGAAGCAGTATCAGCGATGCCAAAGTCAGCAGTGAGGAAGAACAAAGGAAATGAGGAAGGAAGGACTCAAGCAGTTGGGTGAGAGAAGGGGTTTATTTCTTTGCCAAGAGTCCCCCGACTAAAAATAGCCTGGCCAGTAGGGAGAGCAAGCAACCAAGCAAAAAGTGGAAAAGAAAAACACAGCAGCTCCAAAGAGAGCTAGTGGTTGTGAGGGTAGGTGGGGTGGGCAAAAAGACTTGGTAGGAGAAATATGGCTTAAAAAATTATCTAGGCTACCTTAAAAATAATTGAGACTTCTTGTCCAACTAGTGGTTGCCAAAACTATAAAAGTTCAATTTATATCTCAATAATAAAAAATATATTTTAAGGGTTTTATTAAATGATCATTAGAAATCAAGGAATAAAGAGTATACAAAATAAAAACCATGTGCCAATGGCTGGTTAGCCATTTTTAGCCATCCCCACTCACCACCATCACTGCTGATTCTACATCTGAAAGGAGGAGCCTCAAAGTCCATGCCCTTTATCCTCTGTCTACAGGAAGTACATAATGACAAGAAGTCAGTGGGCTCTTGGGATATGTAGTCCTTTTTAAGGGTAACAGATACTATAAGAGAGAAAAAGTACTAGATTTTTGTGTATGGTTCTAGGAAATGGGATAAAAAAACAGCACAGACTTAATCTGAATAGTGCCAAAAAGAGCACAGAGGTCAAAAAGAAAAAGAAACTAATCCAGGTAGGATTGATGCACTTCTAAGCCAATATAAAAGGACTTGAACCTAGTGTGAGACTAAGGGTAGCAATGCTTGACATATGTTAAGACATAGGACTCCCTTGTATCCACATTCTGTGAAATACTCACAGACAAGTACCAAAGTTTGGCTATCATCCTAGCTCCCCCTATCCCTGAGAATGACAAAAAATCAGACCAGGGAATGACACTTCCCTATCAGACACACAAAAATCTAGTACTTTTTCTCTCTTATAGAATGGCAACTTCTTATAGTCTTGGCTGCAAATGGGTAAGTGAAATATTACTGCATTTTCAAATTGTTTTAATATAAGGGCCTATTATGAATTTATTCTTGTTTCCTCAGAAATTTTATGTGTAGATTTTGATAATTTGATTCTGATTTTGAATGTTTTTTTCTTTCTCCCAAAAGCTTGACTTTTGCCCATTTTTTTCATTGATTTTGCGTTTTTTCTACTCTTCTTTTGATAATTGACTTATACACCCCCATAACTAAACCATGCATCCTTAGTTGAACTGGATGTTTCTCAACACCCACTCAGGGGGGATTGTATTTTCATAAAATCCAAGATTTAAAATTTTTGTTTGAGAAATATCTTCAAGGAAAAAAGCTTGTTAACTCCTAAAATCCAGAGAATGAACTGTTTGCAGAAAGATGCCAGAAGAACCTACACTACATCAAGAAGATCCAAAATGAACTTTGGGTGTGGTTGATTGAACATTCATTTTGCATGTATACTCTTATGCCAAAAGGGGACTGCCCCCAATTGGTTTTAGTCAATGCTCGCAGCAAAACATTGGTTTTGCTCTCTCTTTCTTCTATTCCCCTCTTCTCTCTAATTATTGTAGTTTCTTCTTAGGTATTGTATCCACCTATAGTTAGAAGACTTAGAGGTACAAGATGATTTTTTAGTGATCAATTGGGGAAACTAGTCTCCCAATCATCATCAGGGGAGATTGTGAATTTTAGATTTACTCCACCCTGCTTAGTCTTTAGAATTTTAGCAACCAGGAAAGTATACACCCCCACTTAAGGATTAACTGTGGAGGAGGATGGTCTATGACCCACGTGAGCTAGCAAGTGACAAATCAGAACCAACTGACTGGGCTGTCCTAAGCCTGATTTAAGCCACCATTGGTACATGTGAGACACAGGATATGATGTAAAGAACTGCCTTTATATTTCACATCACTTCCTGTCAGAGGGACCTTTTGTTGACTTGGGTGGTGGAACTTGACTTGGTGGTGCATGGGACCTCAGACTGCTTCCCTGAAGGGACCATGTGGTGAGTGATGAGGCTGATTCCCCTTTCCCTTTACCCTTCTGAAGGCACAAGCCTCTAAGGAGGCCCTTCATCTTGGAGGAGGCCTCCTGGCTGGAAACTGAGCTAGATTTAATCTTCTGGGAAGGCCCTTTGGCTGAGGCCTCTAAACTCCCCCTGGCTCAGGTTAGGCTAGAGCAGAATTTCCCCTTCTCTCTCCCTCATTCTTAATTTCTTCCTTCTATTGTAAATAAACCACCATAAAATTCCATTCTGACTTGAGTATTTCATTGGGATTTAGAATTTAAATCTCTGGAGCCTACTAAAATTATATTTAGCCTCAACCCTAAATTTTACCATTAACAGTCATTATATAATGCTTATCTGCCTAAAATGGTTTTGCAAATAATATTGTTAATCCAGTAGCATTTTCTTTAGTGTAATTTCATTTTCTTGTTCTCTTTTCTTTATCATTTTGGTTATACACTTGCCTGCTTTGTTTATGGGGAACTGACTCTTCTTTGTAATTGTGTCTTAGCTAATTTATTTGTGTTTCTAACTTTTAATGTTTGGTGGAGCAGAAAAGAGATTAATGAATTGGGTCAAAGATTAGGATAGATGACCTTTTAAAGTTTCTACTTACCATGAAGTATATGAATCACAATTAAGCAGCATTTGAACAGCATTTACTTATCTGTGTACATGTTATTATCTCTTACAGAATATAAATTACTTGACAAAGACATTTTAGCTTTATTTTTGTATCCCCAGCACCTAGCATGAAACTTGCCAAATGTAATCACTTTGCATTAGTTTTGGTTTCTTATGGCACAATAATAATATGCTTGTTGAATTCAGTTCTAGGATCTTAGACTTGAAGTTATAAAAGCCCTAAAAAGTCATCAAATCCAACTCTTTTATTTTACAGGTAAAAAACTTAGGACAAGAAAAATTAAATGACTTAGTGGTCTAAGGCCACACTGGTAATAGCTAGAAGATTCATAATTTAGTCTAGCTTTATAGATTCTACATTACTCTTCCCACCAAAGCCAAATATAATGTTGCTTTATCAAGCTTTCCCTAATCTTGTCAGTACAAAATGATGATGAGATTTGTTTCTTCTTTGAACTCATATAATAGTGATGGTACATTTCCTTTGATCCTTAGTGCAAATACAATTTCATGTTTTTTGAACTCTGAATATAAGCTCTATAAGGAAAAGCAATATGCCACGTTTAAATAACATTTTTCATTAATTACATAAAAAACTTTTAACCTGTGTTTTTTTTTTAACTTTGAGCCAAATTATCACCTCCCTCCTGCCCCTAGGCCATCCCTAGGAAACCTCTGATGAAGATTTTACTTGAGTATAGCATAAAACTTTTCTTTTCTATATTAGTCATTTTGTGAAAAGAACTCCTAACAAACCCAAGAAAAATGAAGAAGTAAAGTGAAATATAGCTTATCTCCATCTGCCTTCAGATTCTATCAGTTCTTCCTCTGGAGGTAAGTAACATTTTGCAACATAAGTTCTTGAGCATTTTCTTGGATCACCAGATTGCTAAGAATATATAAACCACACATAAAATTTTGTCATATAATATTGTGGTTATTAGATACAATGTTCTCCTTGTTCTGGGCATTTCACTTTGGCTCAGTTTATATATGTCTTTCTGAAATTCTTTCTCATCTTTTGTTATAGCACACAGTTATTCCATTACAATCATATACCACAACTTGGTCAGACATTCCCCAATTGATGGACATCCTCTCAATTTCAAATTCTTTGTCACCACAAATAGAACTTCTACAACCACTTTGGTACAAACAGGTCTTTTTTTCCTTTTTAAAAAATCCCTTCGTGATTCAGACTTAGTAGTAAGGTTGTTATATCAAAGGGTATGCACAATTATAAAGTCCTTTGGATGTAGCTCCAGGTCATTCTCCAGAATAGTTAGTGTTTCAATTTTCCTATATTCCTTCTAACACATATTATTTTCTTTTTCTCTCATATAATCTAATCTGATAAGTGTAAGGTGGCACTTTAGCATTGTTTTAATTTGCATTTCTCTAATCAAGAATAATTTAGAACATTTTTTCCTGTGATTATATAGCCTTGATTTCTTCATTTAAAAACTGCCTATTCATTTGCTTTGACCATTCATCAATTGGGGAATCACTTATATTCTTAAAATTTGACTTAGTTCTCCATAAATTTGAGAAATAAGGTCTTTATCAAAGATAATTGTTATAGTTTTTTCCCCCATCTTTTCCTTTTATTTTTATTTTTTTGTTTTTGTTTAATATGATTAAAGTTATTCATTTTACATCCTATAGTGCTTTCTCTCATTTTTTGGTCACACATTCTTCCCTTATCCATAAATTTGACAGGTAGATTGTCCTATTCTCCCCTAATTTTCTAATGGTAGCACCTTTTATGTATGAATCATGTATCCATTTTGACCATATTTTGATATATGGTGTGAAATGTTGGTCTATGCCCATTCTCTACTGAACCTTTTTTCTAAAAGTTTGCCCAGCAGTTTTGATCAAATAGTGATTATTTGTTCCAAAAGCTTAGATCATTTGGATGATCAGAAACTAAATAACTATGGTCATTTGCTATTCTGTATTACAGAGTTAATTTATTCCAATGATCTACATATCTATTTTTTTATCCAGTACCAGATTGTTTTGATGTTTACAGTTTTGTCATAAAACTAAAGATCTTGTCATTTCTAGGTCATCTTCCTTCACATTTTTTTAGCATATCCCTTGATATTTTTGAGTTTTTGTTCTTCTGGATGAATTTTGTTATCATTTTTTCTAGTTCTACAAACTAATTTGGGGGCAATTTGATTTGTATGATAGGCTACATTTTAGGCCTTCTAGATGACCCTAGTTATACCTAGTTCAGTACCTCATTTAACAAGGATTTGATAATGGGTTGTGTTCAGATTGAAAAGGCACCATTATTAAAGAAGAGTTAAGAAAATAGATAAGATCAAATATTTCAATGAGAGCAAAGCCAGTTTTAACCTGATGTGGTAACATTTCAGAAACTTAGGAGCTGAGACTAGAATGTTATTTCAGCAAAAAAGAGCATCAGAAAGAACCATTTGTAAAGTAGTGAGAGGAAATAATGAATAAAATTATCAGGCATGACAGGGCTAAAAAAGAAAGAGAGCTTCAGAAAGAAAAAGTTAGAAAGTAGTTAAAAAAAACACTGTAGAGGAGTATATATACTTATACATGTCCTTATAAAGTCTCTACTCAGAATAAAAGTTCCTTCAAATATAAATTATTTTATTCTTTGAGTATTATATATATATGCATACATATATTCGTGACACTTAAAATATTTGTTCATTGAATAACTTATTAAAAAGATTAAAATTTGCCAGGGAGTATTTCACTTACACAGTTTTTGAGAATTTGGAATTACTTCCATGTGAGAATGAAGATATGGTTTATGGCGCTAGTGATCATTGCTGTCTATAATTGTTGCGATTTTCAATTCACAAGTATTTCTTTTCTCTCACTTCCACCTCTCCCATCCCTAACAAAAGAAGAAAAAAGTAAGAAATACGGTCACAAAAAAACACAACAAATTTCACAAAGACAATCATAAAAATGTGTGTCACAATCTTTTCTGTATAAGATGAACATTGTTGTTGTTTTTATCTTTTTTTCATTATTAGAATCACAGTGAGAAGAATAAGAATTTTTTGCAGAATAAGAATTTTTTAAGAATTATTTGTTTATACATTGTTATTGCAATAGTGACAATTGTTCTACTGGTTTCATTCATTTTTCTCTGGATCAGGTCACTCAGGTTTCTTCAAGTTTTGTTGTTTTTGTTTTTGTTTATTTAAACCCTTACCTTCTGTCTTGGAATTAATATTGTGTATTGGTTTTGAGGCAGTAGACTGGTAAGGGCTAGTGTAAAATGGAGATTTGAACCCCAGACTTCAATCCCCAGAAGTCCTTGGTACTTCCCAGAATTCCCTATGATCTCACCTGAGTCCCCACCTGGGCGAGATCACAGTCTGTATTTAAACTGGCTGTAATGCCTACTTTGGGCTCTCTCTTCCTCTACTCTGTGATTGCACCATGTAGTAAGTAAAATGTGAATGGGATAATTAGCCCTAGGCATTTGGTTGATTATTTTTTATCCTTGATTTCTAATAATCTTTAATAAACCTCATAAAATATAATATTTTTATCAGTAGAGGCTAATTTAATTTTTCTAGTTTGGCTGACCACGTCAGTTGTGACAAAATACCCTCAATCTTCTTAACTTTCCTAAACGTTTTCTCTACTGTGACTAAGTTCAGCTTTTAATAGCTACTTCCTAAATCTTTTTTTTTAAATCACGTTTCTCCAAGATTTTCAGAAAAGCCTCTTGATCAACTCGCTCCTGCTGCCTGCTCTTGCTTCCTGCTATCCCTGATTATCTCTCTGGACCTGCTTGACCCAGATCACTCTCCTTCCCCAGCCTCTGGCCCCAGCCCCAGCTGATTTCCAACCTCCAGCCCCAGTCCCAGCTGATCTCTGGTACCAGATGATCACAAACCAACTGGTAAAAACAGGGATGATTCTTCCTTAGGATATAATTAGCCTCCATGTGGCAAAGAACCACAGGGGTGGACAACAAGGGGAAGGAAGAGACTTTTCCAAATAGGAAGTTATAAGCATGGCTTATTTCAAAGAATATCTTTTTAGTGCACTGATCCTTTTACTTATCTCACCTGGGATTCGGGGGGGAAATTCAGCTCCCTGCAACTCTTTGGCCCAATTTGAGATTCCAAAAATCCACCCTCACTAAGGGGAAGTAGCTCAGTGGCTCAGTGGATTGAAAGCCAGGCCTAGAGATGGGAGGTCCTGGGTTAAAATCTGGCCTCAGACACTTCCTAACTGTGTGAGCCTGGGCAAGTCACTTGAACCCCATTGCCTACCCCTTATCAATCTTCTGCCTTCTGACAATAGGCATCTAAATGAATAAAAACCCAAGGAACTTTAAAAAGACTGGACGTTATATTTTTAAGACTTTTCAGACTCCACTGTTTTATAAAAATCTTTGTATTTTATTGCATTTTACTGATTATTTTGTTTAAGATATAATTTTGTTGGTTTTAAGTTCATATATTAATGCATTCAATACTATATATTATGTTACGCTAAATCATTTTAATGTACTGGGTTTTAACTACTGTTATATTCTGTTTCTTTTCCCCCCATAACTATACTGAAAAATATTATTGAATAAGCCCATATAAAAACAGTTTTTCTATTTTTAACTTTGTAAATTGTCACATAGAGGATAGATGAACTTCATCAGAACTGGTTACAATTGTATAACAACCTTTGGAAAAATTAATAAGTTTTAGCTAAATATTTGGCTTTGTTTAAAAATATGTTTGCCAAGGTTGAAAGATTTGCTACATTTGTAAAAATTGTGACAAATATCCATCAGTTCATAGGCTTTTAAAAATGCCATACAGCAACTTATGTGAAATATGATAGTGGTTTTGTTTGCTATTATAATTAATTGGGCTACTGAGAATTTGGGGGATATTGATACCTACATATTTGTACTACTGTTCTTTATAAAAAAAAACTGTTACCTTGTGAAATTCATTTGCTCATACTCACAGTGCATCATGACCAGGTATGAAGAGGAAATGGATCTCATTTTTGGTGAGAAACCTTGTATTCTATATCTTTCTTAGCTGACACAGTGTGCCAATGATTTTTTTATAAGCTATATTTTTATTTTTAAAACTCTTTTATTATATTTTTCTTGAATGTGCAATGTACTACTTCAGGTTTTTCTTTCTCTCCTTTTTTATATTTGAAGCACATGTTACCAGTATTAAGATTTTCTTTAACTTTTTTGATTTAGCAGTACTATAAGTTTAAAATACATTTGCTATGATGTTGATGCATGGCCAAAAAGCTTGAGACTATAAAAATGATGTCACTAATTGTTTAAAAAAATTATGGGACTTTGCTTAATGATTCTGTCTGATTCCAGAACAAGATATACCAAAGAGCCATTGCACAGGGTCAAAGAAGCACAAAGGTAAACCTGAATTGTGCCAAAAGAGCACACAGGTAAAAAAAAAAAAACAATCCAGGAAGGATTGATGTACTTCTAAGCCAATACAAAGGACTTGAAACTAGTGTGAAGACTTGAGGTTGCAACGGTTAATATATGTTAAGTCGTAGGCCTTCCTTATATCCACATTCTTTGTGAAAATACTTACGGACGAGTATCTCAAATTTGCCTCCTACCTGGCTCCTAAAATCTAGTCCCTTTTATGTCTTTTATAATGTGGCAACTTTCTGTAGTCCTGCCTACTGACTGGGTAAATGCTTACTTGCTTAAATCATTTTAATTAGTCCCTGATTCAAGGACCTGTTATGGATTTATTTTTCCTTACTTAGAATTTTTACACATAAAACTTTGATAGTCTACATTTCATCCAGAAATTATCTTTTTGTTTTTGGGATTTTTCTGATTTTTTTAAATTTCTCTTGCCAATTGATTCATATACCTCATAACTTAGCCATGCATCCCTAAATGATCCCTGTGTTTTTCAATCACCCACTTCAGGGGGGTAATTTAAAATTATTATTATTCTAAATTGCAAAGTGTAAATTCCTTTTGAGAGTAATTTAGGTTAAGAAACAAGCTACCTCTCCAAATCCAGAAACTGAACTGTTTAGAGAAGACAACATGAAAATGCCTCCACAGATCATAAGCTGCTCGAGAAAGATCAAGAATGAACTTTGGGTGTGGTTAATTGAACATTTAATTTGTATGTATACTTTCATGCCAAAGGGGACTGCTCCCTAACTGACTTTTTGTCAATGCACTTAGCAATCATTGGTTTTGTTCTCTTTTCCTCTTATCCTCAAATTATGGTAATTTCAAAGTTGGTATGTTTACAAACCCCAGCAAAGAGAGTAGTCTTCCTCAGGCCTCAGGGGGATAATGTAAAATGGAGATTTGAACCCCAGACTTCAATCCCCAGAAGTCCTTGGTACTTCCCAGAATTCCCTATAATCTCACCTGAGTCCCCATCTGGGTGAGATCACAATTTGTATTTAAACTGGCTGTAATGTCTACTTCAAGCTCTCTCTTCCTCTATTCACTGATTGCACCATGTAGTAAGTAAAATGTGAATGGGCTAATCAGTCCTAGGCACATGGTTGATTATTTTGTATCCTTGATTTCTAATAATCTTTAATAAACCTCATAAAATATAATAAGTGGTCTCTTCTTTCCATGGACTTCCTTGACTAAAAGGTGGAATGGAGAGTGGGGAAGTATTCTTATACTCTTATGTAAATGCTGCCAGAACCTCAAAGGGCTAAGGCAACTCTGGATATTTCAAAATAGGCATCAATCCCAGCAATCAACTTAATGAATAGATGTGCACAGCAAAGCATGACAGTTTTAAATATTTGATTGACAGTTTGTTGAATGTAATTTATTTCACTGGTGTCTCCTTACTGCTCCCTTTTGTCTTTTGTTTCTCTACAAAACAACAACAACAACTTGAGAATTCCCCATAAACCTAAAAGAGTAGGAAAAAAGTAAAAATAAATAAATCAGACTAATTCCGAAAACAAATTTCCTGCCAAGGATCTGTTGACATAATTGGCCATTTAAAAAAAAATTTCTGGAAATAATGCTGGAAGATTGGAATATAAGATAAAAACTATCATTGCATTATTTCTTTAAAATGTTCTGTTAAGACACCAAAGAAAAAAACAAAATCTTCCAAGTTAGAAAGAACCATTAGTGTAAAATAATGCACCTAAGTCCAAAAAAAAATGAAAAAAAGTTGAAAGGCAATACAGCTAATTCAAAGCATTTACATTTATTATTCATAATGTAAGATAAACAGGGCTAATGAAATCAGCCAAAGTGGTTATAGTTACTGCACAGTATTAGGAGAAATTAGGCAGATGATACCGCTCCATCTAAAGTATATTTTAAGAGGTTCATCAGAGTAGTAAATTAGCAGGGTTGCCATGATTATTGAGAGTTTGTAGATGGCCTTAATACTGGCAACTTTGTTTTTAAAAAATCTTGGTTTTATGTCATAGCATATTTATTTCTGAGTATGATCTATTTTCCTTATTCACCAAATGACCTTTTCCTCATAATAAACATTTTAAAACATCTAGTAAATCAACAACACAATGAATATTTTGAACATGATATGGGACTTTCCACAACCATAGTCTTCCATATTTGACCAAAAAAAGATTCTTACATTTTTTCATATATTCTGAGGTACCTTGACCATTATAATGATATAATCTGTTTTGTTTTAAGATTTTTTTCATGTATATTTTCCCTTAGAATCTTATTAACTACACTCTGTGTTAAACATATCTTTCTGTTTCTTAGAATATCTTATCATTGTCATTTCTTAAAAGCACAGAAATAATCTTTTACTTTCACATACAGCAATTTCTTTAACAATTCCTCAGTTAGTTTCCATTCTTTGCTGCCCTAAAAGCCCTATTATGCACATATATATATATATATATCTATATCTATATACATAGATATAGATATAGATATAGATATAGATATAGATATAGATATAGATATAAATGTTCTTGATTTGGTCTTTTTGATGTGTGTCCTGAAATAACTATACTGAAATAATATACATAAATATAAATATAACTATAATAATAGTTAATTTTAAGATAAGGAAAGGAAGGGAAGAGAATTGGGATGATCTATCTACAGCCAAAATCAAATTGTTAACCCATACTATCTAATACTTCTCTACATACAAATCTACTTCCTACAACCAGTTACATTAAACTCCTTTAGTTAATATATAAAATGGGAAGGAATTGAAAGTAGCAAGAACAAGATTCAAAGGAAGAGTCTCACTGACAGTTGTCCTCTGGAGTCTGGAGCTGCTCTGTTGGAAATAACTCTCAGCGTCAATAGGATTCACTGGGATAGGCAGAATCACAAGGAAAGCCACAGAAGAAAGAATCTCTAGCTCTCTAAGTCCACCCCAGAAGAAACAGACAAAGTCCTCTTGGCTGCTTAACTGTCTCTCTCAGAAGAAAAAACTGCCTGTCACTTCTCCAGAGTTCTGGAATCTTGCTCTTCTGCCCTGCAGGATCTCCTACTCTTGGTTTGTATCATTGCTCTTGCTCCTGCTAATTTCCTTTTAACAGTTCCCAACAATAGAATCTCTAGATTAAAGAATATAAATATCTTAGTCATTTTAAAATTTAATTCCCATTTCCCCCCTAAAGTAGATGGACCAAATGGTTTGCTGGTCTTCCAGGAGCACCTCCAATATTCAATATTTTCTATCAATAAAATTTGCTTAAGATGAAGTAAAGGAAGAAATTTTTAATATAGACATTCCTTATTTGTGATTTGGAACAATCATTTATATGGTTGTCTTTTTTCCCCCAGTTAATCAACATTACAAAATTGCAATTACTGTGCACAATGATCTTCTGGTTCTTCTTGCTTTACCTTGTATGAATTCATAGACATCACCATTATTTTCCCCCTGAAACCACCACCTCTTTTCTTACAGCCAATAAGTACTCTATCACAATTATGTGCCACCACTTCTTTAGCCATTGCAAAATGCTAAGCATCTCTTCACTTCCCTATTCTTTGCCACCAGAAAAAGAGCTTCTATAAACATTTTTAATACATATGTTGATTTCCTTTTTCTTTAATCTCTCTGGGGTATAGACCTAGTAGTGTGGGATTTCTGGTTCAAAGGATAAGTATGGTTTTATAGTCCTTTGGTCAGAGCTCCAAGTTCTCCAGAAATTTTGGACCAATTCAAAACTACACCAACCATTCATTAGTACACATTAGTGTACCTATTTTATAATATTCTCTCTAGCATTTTTTTTTGTTTCTGATAGGTTTGAGCTAGAGCCTCACAGTTTTAAGATACATTTCTCTAATCAATAGTAATTTAGAGAATTTTTTTTTCTTATGACTCTAAAGAGGTTTGGTTTTCTTCTGGAATGGTTCTTTTTTTAAATAAATCTGACTGGCATATATTTTAGAAATGAGACCTTTATCAGAAAAAAATTGCTATAAATTTTTTGATATCACTTCATTGTCTTTGTACTTTATGTAAATTTATTTTCACCGATTATCACTTTAATAAGGTTTGTTTTTATTTTTGCTTTACCTAAGTTCATGACTTCTACTGCTGCCTTTTTTACTTCAGTTAAATCACAACAAATTCTGTTCCAGTTCTTATTTTAATTCTGTGTATTTCTTCCTATTTCAAGTATGTATCATATAAGCAACATATTGTTGAAGTCTGGTTTCTAGTTCATTCTGCTATTTGTTTTTATATTGAGCTCATTCAATTCATATTTACAGTTATGATTATTTCCCTCCATCTTGTCTTCTATTTATCTTTTTCTTTTTATCATGTCTTACCTCAAAAGTTTATTTTGCTTCTATTCACTAAATTCCTAAATCTGACTTCAATTTTAAAACCTATATACCTCATTCCTGTGCCTTCATTTCCCTTTTGGATGAGATAGATTTTTATATTCAAATGAGTATGTGTGCATATACACACATATGTATGACTATATGGATGCATATATACATATGTGCATATACTCATGTATGTGCATATGTGTTTTTATACAGACATTATGTATTAGGGTGTATGGGGTGCTCCGGGAGGGGTAGTATCTCTGGTATGGAGGGCTTGACGTGCCCTCCTAGGGAAGCTCTCCAGCCTCCGACCCCCACCTGACACCCAGCTCTCACTTGTGGCTCCCAGTAGCTGCTAGCATGCAGCAGCAGCCACACCCCGGGCAATGGGTTCGACAGGCAGGCTAAACCTTGTGAGGGTAGCCATCGGGTCATAGACCCCTGGTGAACTAGGGCTTTGCTCACTCAGCATGTGAAGACTGCTTCGGCTGAACAGGAAGAAGAAACCAATAAGAAGGTTCAACAGCTGAGATGGCAATGCAGCAAAGCACTGTGGAGTGCTTAGGGCATGTTGGAGCACAAAGGACAACACGGCCATCCAATGCCGCCGAGGAAGTCTCCAGGTGTAACGACTTTTTGTGCCACTGGACCCAGGCTTCCAACACTGAGAGAGTGGGACTGTCTCTGTGCAACGACTTTTCCACTTAAATCTCCATGCACAAGTGTCTTTGTGCACACTCATCTATACATCATAGATGAAAACACACAAAGACAATCGTCATCCTCTGTTACCAAGAGACTACTACTATGTATTGTTTATCGATGTGTATATGTGTGTTTGTAAATAAAATTTCCCTCTTTTAACCACTTCTGATTAGAATAAGGTTCAGCAATTGACCAGAACTCCCCCATATTCCTCATCCATTGTAAAAGCTCTTCCTTTTTGCCTCTTTTACCTTAAACAAATTTCCTCATTCTTCTCCTTTCTTTTCCTTTCTTCCAGTCCATCTCTCTTTCTCAATCTATTCATTATTTTTGGAAATCATCTCAACATAATTGACTCACATGTATGCTCTCTATCTATGTAGACTCCTTCTAACTGCCCTAATAACGGTAATATTTTTAGAACTCTTGTGTATCATCTCAAAGAGGAATGTAAAGAATTTAACTTTATTGAATCTCTTATGATTCATCTTTCATGGTTTCCTTTTTATGTTTTTTCTTCAATATTGTGTTTGAGTGTCATATTTTCTATTCAGTTCTAGTCTTTTCAGAAATGTCTGAGATCCTCTATTTCATAATTTTCTCCTCAAAAATTATACTTAATTTTTCTGGATATGTGTTTCTTGGTTGTAATTCTGATTCCTTTGTTTTCTAGGATATCATATTACAAGTTCTAAGTTTTTTCATGTAATCAGTTAAATCTTGTTTGTTCATAACTGTGTCTCCATAATGTTTAAATTGTTCCTTTCTGATTATTTTTAATATTTTCTCCCTAACTTGATAGCTCTGGTATGTGTCTTTATTATTCCTAGGAATTTTCATTTTGTAATTTTTTAAAGAAGTGTCCAAGGTGTTCTTTAAATTCCTATTTATTATTTGGATATAAGATTATGACAATTCTCTTTATAATTCTGTAAATCATGTTGTGTAAGGTCTTTTTTATGATTGAGTTCACATAGTCAAATAATTCTTAACTTATCTCTTTTTGTTCAATTTTCCAGTTCATGTATTTGATTTTGTTTAGTTGTATACTGATACTCATAGAGCCATTTGCTTCCATTTTCTCAATTTAACATGTTAAGTAATTATTTTCTTCAATGAATTTTTGTACTTTCTTCTCCATCTATTCTATTTCTTAAAGAGTTCTATTTTTCAATATCTTTTGTGCCTCTTTTACCATTAGGCCAATTCTATTTTTGAGTTCTTATTTTCTTTAGCATTTGTGTGTGTGTGTTTTCTTTATTAGGTTATTAATTCTCTTTTCATAAGTTTCTTGTATCACTCTTATTTAATTTCTCAATTTTTCCTTTACAGGTAATCTGTTTCTTTAACTCTTCCAAAAGTATTACTGGCTTTGGGTCCATTTAAAATTTTTCTTTGAGGCTGGGTTGTAGATGCTATGACATTATTGCCTTTTTCTAAGTTTATATATTTGTCTTTCATTTCACCATGATACCTTTTTTTATAATCAAGTATTTTTGTTCCGTATTTTTTATTACTTCGATCTTTGTGTTATAGTTGAACTCCAATCAACTGAAGGTGGGAAGCACTATCCCAAACTTAATGCTTTTTTGTAATGCTGTTTTCATTACTAATTCTGAGAGTCTATCGATTTTTTGGTGATTCTAAGTTCATGTGATTCAGGGAGTTTTGTAGTCACTGTCATTAATGCTCTGTAGCCACAAGAACTAGTGCTTTCTCTAAATTTAAACATCGGTCAGTGCCCTTGTATCCCTATTACCAAAAAAGAATTCTTCTCTTCCCAGGAACTGTTACTTAGAACTGTGTATAGACAATTGAGTTAACAATATATACCATTTATACACAGTGACAACAAAGGACCCTCTATAATTTCTGTCTGACCATTTGTCTGATCATCCTGTTACCTCCTCTTGACTGAAAGTTCCTGTAGCTGCTACTACTTCTGTCACCATTGTAGTGGCTGCTTCAAAGGCCTCTAACAGAAGCTGCTCCTGTGTGTAATACAGGTTGGCCCCCATCCCCATTTCACAGACATCTCCTCTGACTTTCTAAATTTTCTTAGGTTGGGAAAAAATGTATTAGCCTTCCTTTGGATTGGCTGCAACATTCCAACATTTGATTTAAAGAGTTATTCTAAATTTGTTTGGAGAAGATTTATTTGGATAGTTCAGCATTGTTGCTTCCTCTAATCCTCCACTTGGTTTGACAGTCCCCACTTTTTTCCATTAATTCCCTTTTTATTCTTAAACTTTTTTTCTTCCAGATAAATTTTGTTGTTTTTTCTAAGTCTATAAAATATTTTTGGTACTTTTTACTGGTATTGCACTGAACAAATTAATTTAAGAAGAGTTTTCATAATGCATGAAGATAAACTATAATGAATTAATCCATACAAGCAATGAAAGGATCCAAGACAACTCCAAAGAACCCATGACCAAAAAAATAAAAAACAAAAACAAACTATCCATTGCTATAGAAAGAACTGATGGAGGCTGTTAAATGGGCAGAGGAACTCTTCTGATTTTAACAGTTGGCCAGGCTTTGTAGTAACCTGGTCCAGCAAAGCAGTTCCTCCTATATTCAGAGAGCAATGGCTGCACTCTCTGAGCTGGATTAACCTAACCTGCTAAAAGGGATAGCACAGCAAACTGTGCCAGAGGGAGATAAACACCTCAGGAGACTGGAGATGATGGTTGGCTAGGTAATTTTGCATAATCTATCCTTTCTGAGATGTCTCCCCCCCCCCCCCCCATACAGAGTGCTAGCTAGACCAAGAGAGTGAATGGTGGTTGATTGGGGGTGGGTTTGACCCAATCTAAGTAAACTCCCTCATTCTAGGATAAATCCCAAACTGGTGTCCCCTTTATGACCCTGTCTGATGAATCTGACTACTTTCAAGTGTTAAAATTTATTTGTACAAAGAGAAAAAGGGTAGGGGCAGGAAAGAGGTTAAAGGAGTCTCTTCCTTAAAGTGGCAAGTAGCGATGTCTGGTCTTGTCAGCCCTCAGCCAAAGCAAAGGCTAAATCTTGATGCTCCTCTCTACCTAAAGACTTTCTGATCTGTCTTCAGTTGGCTAATTCACAAAGGGATGTCTCCCTTTGTGAAGTTGGATGAGGAATCAGGAAGCCGGAGTGATTCTTTCTACCACAGGGAAAACCCCTTAGGATAGTCTTGGGAGTTCAAATCTGCTCCCTTGTTGGTCTCTTATTCTTGTGACTGGAAAGTTTTAGGGACTTTGTAGATCTCTTGTTTGATAGGAGAATCCTTCTCAGGAGTGGGTTCACTTCCCAAGGGTCCAGTAATAGTGTCTCTGAGATGATTCACCCTGAGAGTTTCCTCTCAACTCCCAGAAACTGGCAGTTACAAAATCCCTTCATTCTACCCCTCTTCCAAGATTCTAATAATCTCTCCTGTCAATCACCACTCCACCACATTCCATAGCACCTCCTTGCACTCACATTTCTTCTTCCAAAATACCATCTCTTCAAGGTTGAATGTAAATTGAAGCAAACCATTCTTTATTTATGTAATGAAATTTATATTGAATGATAGCATGTGTAAAATGTATATGCTATTAACTACATCTTGGGTAGGTGGGAGAGGTGGAAGGGATAAAGAGAACATGAATTTCAAAATGCTACAAAATGATTTTTGAAATTGCATTTATAAATAAAATCTAGAAATATATTTTCAAAAATAATTGTCTTTTTTATTATTTTGGCTCAGTCCTACCTATGGCCATTAATTTTTTTTTGTTCAGTTACTTAGATTTACCTTTTCCTTTAAAATTTCTTGAAATATTGTGTCCAGGTCTTTGGTTTGGTCATGTATTTCAGGGGAATCCAAGGATGCTCCAAAGTTCTTAACAAAATAATTCACATTTCATGGAGTTATTGATTTCTATTCCATTCTTTTTTTTTTAATTCTTTTTTGATGCACCATACTTGTTTGGTCTTCATACTTCTGAGATATGATACTCATTCTCCCCATGTTCTTATTTCTAGAGCTTTGTCCCATCAGTTTTATCTTTTAATTTCACTTGCTATTTCTTGATTTTTTTTATTTCAGTCACTTTTATAGTCTTTGCAGCAAAACTTTTTTTCCCCTACTGAGATTCTACTTAAAATTGTGAGATTTCTTTCTTTTGAATTTACTTCTTAGGTTTTTCTTACCTGTACTCTTTCTTCATTTTATTTTGTATATTCTTCTGTTCATTCATAGTTCCAGGCTTTTCTTATCAAGACAACATGGTACAATAAAGGGTAGAAGCAACATTATGTTTTATTTGGAGATAGTGGACCTGACTTAAAAATTCATATATTTTTTTTTTACTTTATGTCTCTGTGTACTTACCGAAATCTCTTAATATTCCTTTGACTAATTTTTCTCTCCCATTAGATAAGGGACTAGATTTAGATAACCTCTGAGGAAACTTCTGTCACTAACCATTTTTTTAATTACTTCTTACATGTAGAATCTTAATTACATCAAAGTAATCCAATTCCACTTTGTGAGATTTAAAATGGTTGTGGTCTTAAACTGTAGTGAGTAAAAATGATGGAAGATATAAATTGTGATAGATATAAGGGAGGGTGAGTAAATATGACTGTAGAAAATATGTTTCACTACAGTGTCTTGGGTTTTAAAATCAAATATAAGGTGGTCACCAGGGAAATATTCCCAATTATTCAAATACCCAAGTCAATTGGGTTTTATAGAGATTTTAATTAACAATACAATGAGTAATCAAAGAAATAGAGAGAGAGTAAGAAAGGAATAAGTATGAAGGGCCTCAAACCAATATGGCCTACACCTGAGTCTTAAAAGAGAAATCAGTCAGTTTTTTAACACTCACCACAAGGTCTGACTAAACAAGTGACACCAGGCCAGCATCCTTCCTCAAAGAGTCTTCCAGCCAGAGATTGTTTCAAAGGGCCTCTCTCAAGAGCCTCTAGAGCTCCTACCCCAGAGGGACAGAGCCCCTCAGAGAAGCTCCTCAAGGAGCTCTCCTCCAGAATGAGAGTCAGAAATCGAGATCCTTTGCTCTTCTCTGAGCTCTTATTTTTAAGGGCAAAATCTCCTCTGTCACCTCCCCTAAGTCTTTACATCTACCAATCACTGTAGATGTTTCTAAAGGACCCCCCATTTTGAATTCACAGCTGAGTAGTTTTAATCTCTTTAGTATGTCAGGAAAAAATGCTGCTGTGTCGACAAATTTCATTAAGAAAAAACCTCTGAAAAAGTTATCACCCTTTTAGGTTTAAGTAGTTTACAAGTTGCCCCACCTATATGGGTACCTAGCATCCCATTGTATCAATTTTAAAAACAGGCATGACTCAAAGAACTTCCTGTCCTTTCCATAAGCATGGGCCAAAGCACTTTCATTGTTCTGAAGGAGTTTTCTGTCCTAAAGCAGTCTTAAGTAGGGTATAGCAGGAACACTCCCATAGCTAGGAGCCCCCACACTCAAGTAGAGTTCTCACCATCTGCTAGGGAATTTTTTTAAGTAGAAGATTCCCCAATGAGGGAAACCCCTAACATTCATAAGTCTGAGAAATTTTTGAGGTTTACAATCCCCCGTGATGATCATGGGAGACTGGTCTCCCCATTGATCAATTAACATAATCAATTTTGTAATTCAAAATGCACTTCTAACTATATATATACACAATATTCAATTTTCTAAGAGAAATTAGAATAGTGAGAGAGGAAAAAGAAAAGAAAAGAAAAGAAAAGAAAAGAAAACAAAACAAAACAAAACAAAACAAAACAAAACAAAACAAAACAAAACAAAACAAAACAAAACAAAATAAAACAAAACAAAACAAAACAAAACAAAACAAAACAAAACAAAACCAATGTTTTGCTAGGCGCATTGACAGAAAGCCAAATTAGGGGCAGTCACTTTTGGCATGAATGTGTACATTTACAATAAATGTTCAATCAAAGTTCAGTTCAATCAATCATATACAAAGTTCATTCTTGATCTTCTTGATGAAGTGTAAGTTTTCTGGCATCTTTCTGCAACAGTTCATTCTCTGGATATAAAAGTTTCAAGCTTCTTTCTTGAAGATCTTTTCTCGAACAAAATCAAATCTTGAATTTTTATAAAAGTACAATCTTAAACAAAAAATCAAAATTCTTGGATTTTTATAAAAATAAAATCTCAAACAAAAAATTCAAAATTCAAAAATTCTTAGATTTTAAACTAAAATACAACTTATAGGTAGATTCCAAAGTTCCTTTTTGATTTTTTCTTGTTGTTGTTCTATCAAATATAGATCTATTCCTAGGCAACATATACACATTTTACCTCTTTCTGCTTTCCAGAACAAGAAGAATAAAACTAGTCTTCCCCTCACATCAAATACTTGATGATAGATATCATGCCCTCTTTAACTATTCTATTATTTTGGTAAAATATTATGTTTATTTCTCCAGATAGACTTCCATGGTTTGATCTCAAAAAATAGCTCTCAAAATTTAGTTGAAACATTTTCAATAAGTCAATGAAGTGAAAACTATTTTGATAGTGATAATAATTATTATTATGATAATGAGAGTAATAATAACTTGCATATCAAATATTATTTTCTAGGAAATATCTGTTTGAGGCTGGATTTTCTTCATATAAATAAACCAAAGCAGGCACTCAAAATAGACTAAAAGCAGAAAAATATATGAGAACCCAGCCATTTTCTATTGTCAAACAAAAAATTATATACATATTAAAATATATTAAACAGTGCAAATTGTCTTCCTATTTATTTTCATTTTAAAATTATTTTCATTTTGTTGAAAATATATTAAAATATTAAAATATTTTCAAATTAATTAATTAATCAAATGTAATTAAAATCTATCACTTTAAATTTCTAATATGTTAAAAATTATATATTTGACCTATTCTTTTTTTTTAAACCCTTACATTCCATCTTGCAGTCAATACTGTGTATTGGCTCCAAGGCAGAAGAGCAGTATAGGCTAGGCAATGGAGGTTAAGTGACTTGCCTAGGGTCACACAGTTGGGAAGTGTCTGAGGCCAGATTTAAACCTAAGACCTCCTATCTCTAGGCCTGACTCTCAATCTACTGAGCCACCCAGCTGCCTCCAATTTGACCCATTCTTTGAAGGACCTAATTTCTAAGAGTGCAAAGGAATCTTGAGACCACAGAGTTTGAGAACCATGAATCTGGAGGACCATCATCATCCTGATCATCTCACATATATTCTAACTCCATGTTGGTGAACCTTTGGCATGAGTGTGGAAGGGGGATGCTCCCCTCTCCCTCTCCACACATGCCCTAAGGGCATTTCTCACATCACCTGCCCCTCTGCCCAGCAACTCAATGGGAGTGCTTTCACCCTCTCCTATCTGGGGTAAGGTGTGATGGATCACATGCTACATGAGTGTTGTAGTTTGGGCATTCAATCTCTAAAAACTGGCCATCAATCATACTTGTGTTTTCTAAAATATATTTCCCAGTCCTAAAAAGAAGACTCCAGCTGTCTCTGACCATGAGAGATCATAGTGAAATTATGTTTTTTCACTAATTGACTTTAGGGACTGTCATATTCTTTATTATTTTATTCTTTTTTTTTTATATTCCTACAACTTTTCACAGTACCTGGCAAATATCAAGTGCTTATTCAACATTCATTTGACTTTATTTGACATGGAACATAAGTATAGTAATAGAAAGGGTACTGGGCATGGAGTCAGGAACACCTGATCTATAAACACTTCCTAGCAATATGACTCTAGGCAAGTAATTTAACTCTATTTGACTAAGCTTCCTTCTTTGTAAAATGGTAACAATAATATCCATTACCTCAAAGAGTTGTTGTGAGGACAATATTTGTTGCCAAATAGCAAGATATATATATATATATATATATATATACACATATATATATATTCATTCACAGACACACGCTGACTTTCATAATTAGAATCAAGCCATTGAATTCTATTCTTTGATTCTGACATTCAACCAGTTCTGTTCAATAATTTATTTTTCTTTAGCCCAAAATTTATGATTTTAATATTAGATTAAAATTAAACCGTTTGAAAAATGTCTGACTCAAATCTAACTGAACCATATCTACAACAATTATTCTTGTTCATCAATATAATTACCTTGTCCAGAAATGGAATTTGACATTTTTGTCATTGCCTATAATGAATCCATGTATACTCTTTGTAATTCTTGTTTCCTTTTCCAGATTTTTAATACTCATCTCTTTAATAACATTTAATAACTTATTCCTCCCTCCCATTCCCCAGGGAATTATTCATCTCTTTTACCAATTGATGTATTCTGTTGTTTTTTTGTTTAATTTCTCTGGTATTTTTTGTGTTTCCTTTACCAAGTTGTTGACTTTTTTCTTGATTTGTCCTGTATAACTCTTATTTATTTTCATTTCTGGTCTAGGAATAATGAACTACCAAACACATTCAGACTCAATAGCATAAACAACATGTCAGTAATAACTTGAGGGAAGGACTCCACAGCAGAACTGGCACTAACTTTAATGCAAGTTTTATTTTGGTCTTATATCCAATTGAAACTATTAAAATGTGTACAATGTTTATAAATTTAAAACAATAAGTATTATACTACTATTAGCAGTTATATAATGATTTAATGTTTGCAAAGTACTTAATAAATATTCATTTTACTTTCAAAATAACTCCATGAGGTTGATACTATTAATTGTTCCCATTTTACATATGAAGAAACTGAGACAAATATGATTTATGATTTTCTCATATTCACTGTGGAAAGGAAAACTGAATCAAGCTCTGGACTTTCTGCCACTGAGGTGGAACAAACAGCAGTTGGAAGGTTAGAGTGAAATTGATAAACAGCAATGACAGTTGGTGGGGGGAGGGGCATCTTGGAGGGTGACAGTTGCTCTCAAGGGGCTCTCTTTCCTGATCCTCACACTGGAAGGAGCATTCTCTCCCTGTCTCAGGATAGAAGTACCTCTATTCCTGGATATTTCCCAACTGTGGGCTCTAGCTGGATTCCTGTGATTGAGTTATCCAACAAAAGAATTTAAGGGGAGCGGTTTGAACTGTAAGGAGGATCTTTAGGGAAGTCAGCCGAAGAGACAGGCCCAGCTTTGAAAATAAGAACCTTTTCTTCCCCTTGCTGTCTACTGCTAAGATTTAGAACTTTAAAAAAAAAAAAAAAAGCTAGCATAGCCTGGCCTCAGCTCAAAAGCTGAGAGAGACTCAAACCCCATCTGGGGAAAAGTATAGGGAAATCCTTATTCCCTCTAATCTGATACCTCCCAATTCAAACTTGATATTAAAATCCATCTTTATTTCATAAAACTGCAGTCAGATAAGAGAGCTATCAATTCAGGTGGACACAGAAGTAGCAGAACCCAAGGACAGTCATTCAACCATAGAAGATCCTTATCGGATCCCTACTGGGTGACCTTGGTCTGGGGAAGGCTTGTCCCTTAGGGAAGGTCTGTGCTTACCTGCTCTGTGACAGCTTCAACATGGGATAAATAGAGAAGACGTCCCCTCAGGCTATCATAGATGGTCCATTTCTCAGAACTCCATTTTTCAAAGATAGCCTCTCAGCAGGGGGTATTTTTACCTTTACTCCTTTAACCTCACCAGCATCCATATTTCCCTCAATCCCTTCAATTCCTCCATTCCCTGTAACAAAACCATCCTTATCCCCTATATTTCTTCAATCCTATATAATTCCTTTAACTATTACATCACAAAGCTAGTGTCTGTGGATGGATATTGTCAACATGGAATCTAGGAACCCCAAACTTGTGGTCTAGTGGGATCTGGTGAACCCCAGGTTTCAGAACTAGCTTATAGGTTGGAGACCCCAAAGTTTGTACTTGTTCCCTGCTCCAGTAGGAAACCACCCTGAAGGGAATCCCAGGCTAACTGTTTCAGACTGAGTGGCAGACCCTAAGGGAAATAACAATCCTGGTTGGGTGGGACCAAGCATATGCTAAGGAGCCTCTTTGTTTTAGTTAGTATCCCCTATTGTTTCAGACCCTTTCCCAAGAAGATCCACACCTGGCAGGAACCATCCTTTATAGTAGTATATAGTGGTAGTCTCTCGGTGACCGAGAATGACTATTGTCTTTGTGCATTATCATCTATTGATGTACCCTCATGTGGCTTTGGAGTCCAAAGGCTGAGGCGCACAGTTTGTGGCACATGGGGCATGGGATGCCAGTTGTTACGGGAGGTGCGGTTGTGGCCTGGTGTCGGCGTTCACGCGCAGTGGCAAGATGTCGACGTCGCTCATCTTCAAAGGTGGTGGCGGCATGGTGAATGTGGGCTCGCCAGCTGCTTCTGTCAGAGGCAGCGAGTTCTAGTTGCTTTGGTGTAATGCCAGCCCACTTCAAGTTGGACTTTAGCTGATCCTTGAATCTTTTCTTTGGTCAGCCTTGTTTCCTGAGTCCAGCTGACAGTTCACCATAGAATACCTGTCTTGGTATTCGCTGTGGGTCCATGCGGATGACGTGTCCAGACCATCGATGCTGGGTTTTGAGGACCAGGACTTCGATGCTGGTGGAGTTGGCTCTGTCGAGGACTTCCTGGTTGGTGATTCGGTCCTGCCATGGGATCCTCATGATTGACCGGAGAGAGCTTTGGTGGAATTGCTCCAGCTGTTTCATGTGCTTCCAGTACAGTGTCCATGTCTCACAACCGTACAGGAGCGAGCTGAAGACCACTGTGTTGTACACTTTGAGCTTTGTCGCAGTACTTATACCTCTGTGTTGGAAGACTTTGCAGCGCAGCCGCCCGAGTGCCTGGCTGGCCTTTTGGATCCTGGCATTAATCTCGTGGTCTAGGGACCCATCGTTGGCGATGGTGCTGCCCAGGTACTTGAAAGTGCTGACGTTAGAAAGCTACGTGCCGTCGATTGTAATGCATGGCTGGTTAGTTGGCCTCCCTGGTGCAGGTTGGAACAGCACCTCTGTTTTGCTGAGGCTGATAGTCAGGCCAAACAGTTTTGTTGCGGTGGAGAACCTGTCCACAATGGTTTGAAGATGATTTTCTTGGTGGGCCATGAGAGCACAGTCATCTGCAAAGAGAGCTTCCAGGATGAGTCTCTCTGTTGTCTTTGTTTTTGCAGTCAGGGGGCGAAGGTCAAATAGTGAGCCATCCAGTCGGTATTTGATGAAGACGCCCAGGTCTAGATCCATCACAGCATGTCATAATACTTGGGTGAAAAATAGGTTGAATAGTACTGGAGCGAGGACACAGCCTTGTTTCACGCCATTGGAGATGTTGAAGCAATCAGAAGTCTCTCCACCAGATAGGACTTCCCCTGTCATGTCGACATGAAAGAGCTGGATCAGTTTGATAAATTTTGCTGGGCAACCGAGCTTGCTGAGGATCACCCACAATGCATCCTTGTTCACTGTATCGAATGCCTTTGTCAGGTCTATGAAGACAATGTAGAGACTCAGGTTCTGCTCGAGGCATTTTTCCAGCATTTGCCTCACCATGAAGACCATGTCAATGGTGCTGCGTGCGATCTGGTCGGAAGCCACATTGTGATTCAGGCAGGTTCTGCTCTGAAACAGATGACAGGAGTCTGTTGAGTATAAGACGGGCGAGGATCTTTCCAGCAGTGAAGAGATGTGAGATGCCTCTGTAGTTGTCACAGGCTGCTCGTGAGCCTTTGTGCTTGTATAGGGCTAAGATGGAGGCATCTGTGAATTCTGGGGGCATGTCTTCCTCTTCCCATATGCTGGTCAGCACTATGTGGAATGCCTGGAGTGCCTTTCCATTTAAGGCCTTGTACACCTCAGTTGGGATCTCGTCTTTACAGGGTGCCTGCACTCATTTGTTTAATGGCTTTTTGGACTTCCTCTATTGAAGGAGGGATGTGAAGTTGTTCAATGGTGCGGTTTGAGGGGATCTGGTCAAGGGTGCTTTGGTCAACTGAAGCGGGTCGGTTGAAAAGCTGACTGAAGTGTTCTTTCCACCTGTTGCTGATGCCTTTTTTATCTTTTATGAGAGTGTCACCATCAGAGGATAGCAAGGGAGTGGTGGTGGGTTTAAATGTCTCATAGACAGTCTTGAAGGCACTGTTTGTAGTTTTTTGTATCAGCAAAGCACTGGATTTCTTCTGCCTTTTTTTCCCACCATTGGTCTTGCATCTTCCTGATCTCACACTGCGCCGTGGCTTGGATAGACTTGAATCTGTCCTTTTTAGGAGCAGGGTTTGAGTTATTTTGCCACTCCATAAAGGCTTTGTTCTTTTTGCTCAATAGGTCTTCAATAGCAGTGTTGTTCTCGTCGAACCAGTCCTGGTGGTTGCCTTGTTTGGGGCCTAGGACTGCCTTTGATGTTTCCTTCACTGAGTCTCTGAAATGGTTCCATTTCTCGGTTGAGCTTCCAGTGAGTGGTCGTTTGGCAAACAGCTTGTCGTCCAGGCAGGACTGGAATGTTTGCAAATAAGATGGATCTCTAAGACGACTCACTTTGTAAAATGCGCGAACTGTCTGGGCGCGTTTTGGATGGCGAGGTGCAATGCACATTTGAAGAGTCACTCTAACCAATTGGTGGTCTGTCCAGCATTCAGCTCCTCTCATGGCTCTGGTGATCTGTACATCCTGGATGTCTCGCCAGCGTACAATGATGTAGGCAATGAGATGCCACTGTTTTGATCGTGGGTGCATCCATGTTGTTTTATATTTGTTCTCCATTCTGAACACAGTGTTCATGATGGTGAGTTCATGATGGTGAGTTCGAACTCTTAGCATAGTAGTAGGCTGTTGTTGTTCATTTTGCCCACGCCGTGTTTGCCGAGCACTCCTTTCCATCTTTCATTGTCCTGGCCAACGCGGGCGTTGAAGTCTCCCAGTAGTATCAGCTTGTCATTTGTGGGCACTGAGTGCAGGATGGCACTCAGGTCAGAGTAGAACTGCTCAATGGTCTCCTCTGTGCTGGTCAGTGTTGGAGCATATGCGCTGATCATTGTGGCATACCAGTCTTTGCTGAGAGGCAAACAGATCTTCATGAGCCTCTCACTGATGCCCACAGGCAAGTCTGGCAGCTGTTTGAGCAAGCTGGTCTTGATAGCCAGGCCAACACCATGGATTCTGTCTTCATTTGAAGCTCTACCTTTCCAGAAGAAGGTGTATCCAGTGGTGGGTTCGCTGAGTGATCCCTCTTCTGGTAAGGGTGTTTTGCTTAAGGCTGCGATGTCGATGTTTTATTGCTCCAGCTCTTTACCGATTAGAGCTGTTCTTCTCTCAGGTCTTGGGGTATTCTCTCTATCAAGTAATGTCCTGATTTCCATGCTCCTAGTAGTAGTTTCTTTGTATTATGTTTGCTTTGGTTTTGACCACTTAAAGAGATGACCCGCCAGGCGCGGTGTGCTGACCGGGTGTTTGTAGGGCAGGCAATGTTTGGGACACCTTTTCTAGTCCCCTCCGTTGATTAGGGTGAGCAGTGCTGTCCTAGAGAGGGCTGCACAGTCACCCAAGATGCTGCCGAATGTCTCTGCTGCCCACAGGGCCGAGCGACCACTGGTCCGTGGGCCATCTACATGCAGGATAGTGACTACAACTGCCAGTGGTCAACTCCACCTGTTGTGTCCCTACTCCCCCATCACCACAGGTCTTGAAGAGGTGGATGGGGTCAGGATAGATGAGTGTGCACAAAGATACTTGTGTGTGAAGGAGATTTAAGTGGGAAAGTCGATGCACAGAGAGAGTCCCACTCTGGGCTTTGGAAGCCTGGGTCCAGTGGCACAAAAAGTCGTTACACCTGGCGACTTCCTCAGCTGCAGTTGATGGCCGTGTTGTCTTTTGTGCTCCAACATGCCCTAAGCACTCCACAGTGCTTTGCTGTGTTGCCCTCTCAGCCTTTGAACCTTCTTATTGGTTTCTTCCATCTGTTCAGCCAAAGCAGTCTTCACATGCTGGGTGTGCAAAACCCTGGTTCACCAGGGGTCTAAGACCTGATATCTACCCTCACAAGGTTTAGCCGGCCTGTTGAAGCCGTTGCCCAGGATGTGGTCGCTGCCTCATGCTAGCAGCTACTGGGAGCCACAAGTGAGAGCTGGGTGTCAGGTGGGGGGTCAGAGGCTAGACAGCTGCTGTAGGAGGGCAAGACAGGCCCTCCATACCAAACCATCCTTTAGTATCCATTGTAAGCAGCCCCTTCTCTTACACCCTAGCCTCTAGCTATGATTCCTTATCCAAGCTTGATTTTATCCCATCAGTGTAGTGTTAATACTCCCATTTTCTTTGTAGCTATAGTGATGTTAATCATTTTTCCCTGCCCCTGTGCTCCCCAAATGGTATAGAGGTTCTCCAAATTCTTTTGTTCCTTGGAATTGTCATTCCCTCAAGTTTGGCATTCCAAGGGGTCAGTGGCCAGAGTGGCCAGAGTTTAATCCTCGGACTGTGTGTAGTTGTGTGGAATGCAACTCTGTGTCGAGGCCTACCATTGCATTGAACCCCTTTCCCTTGATTAAAGAGTGATTTTTGACTGTTTAATAGTTTTGTGTTTTTTCCCAGTCAACAAATTTACAGGACTGGAATGGCAGCTGGAAGAGCAAGGGCTTATGGGACAAGATTGGTGAGCTGAAGGGGATTCTGTACAGTCCCAAAGGGTCTTTGATCTCAGGACTGAGAGCTGGAAGGTCGAGTTTCTGAGTTGGTAGAAGGACCTTTGAAGTCACCAGTGAAGACCCTGAATTCCTGCTTTTAATCACTAGCTGGTTTCTCTCCAGAAATCCTATTACTGTTTCCTCCACCTGCTACAAACAATGTAGACCCCTGAGGGGGTGCTGGCTAAGACTCTGTCATTCAGAGCCCAGCCTTCCTGAAAGACCTCCTTGTCTCCCTGAATTACTGAATTAGTCCTTTAGGATATACTAGCATTTAGATTATAAAAAGGCATTTAGCTGAGAAGAGGGCAGAGACGTTCTTGGGCACAGACATCAGCCCCTTGGACCAGCAAATGCATAGATAACCTGTCAGGGCTACCTCCACCCACTTCCCCTCAAACCATTTACCTTATCCTTTCAATAAACACATTAGTTAACAGTCAGATTTTTGATTGACCTAATTCAATAAAAAGAAGGGTGTTTAGGTAACTGGGGACAGGCCTCAAAGCTTGAGATCAGTCCTTCTTCTGTGGTGAGGCCAGACAAGGCCTGCCACATATCTCCTTTGGGGAAGAATCCTTCCCTTGGAGCTGCTGACAGGGGAGACTAACATCTCTTGCTCTAAAAGGGATTCAAGGGATAAGGTCTGCTTGATATCACTTGTGAAGGTGAGAGAGAGGAATCATCTTTCCCTGTCTCTTAGAGTTTACCTCAGACTCTTGCTCCTGTTCACTCTAGGGAGGGGGAGAGAGAGGTGCTGCCATTTTCCTCTTTCAATAGATTTTACGTCAGCCCCTGTTCCTGATCTCTTGGTCCTCTCAACAACCAGTGAGGCAAGCCATTCATTACTATTATAAGAATCTTCTTTTTTATGGTAACATAAATTTGAACTATGTTTAAATGATTGGCATGGTTAACTGATATTCTTCAACTAGCTTTCTTCAATAGCATGTGAATAGGAGCAAAGGGAGCAGGAAGGAAGGGTAATCTGAGGGAGGACTTGGCAAGGCAATATTAATAATAACATGAGGGGTCCAGGAACTACAGGGAAGAGGACAGAGTTGAGTTGAACGGGTTCATTAAGTGGCCAAAACGATGATTAAAAGAATATATATAAATATACATATATATGTATATGTATATTTATATATATACATGTATATATACCCAATCTGTCCATGTTTTCCTCTGTCTGTCCAAATAGTTGCATTAAGTCTTTCTTTTTTGAACAATTGGTTTGTTTTTTTGTTTTTGTTTTGAAGTTCAGTTCTGCCAGGACTTTATGTCCAACACTTCAAAGATTCCAGCAGGCCTAATTCTCAACAAATTACTTAAATAGTAGACCTGTTAAAACAATAGCTCCATGCAAAGAGATGAAACTGAGACTTCTTCTTTCTTTGGAATGAGAAAGAGAAAATGACACCAGTATGAGAAAAATGACAACATTATTAAAAAAAAAAACATTTAACAATAGTAACCACTTGCCACCCTAGGGGGGTAGTAGAATATGAAATATGATTTTAAAATCTGACAGTAATACCTATGTGATTTGAAAAGAATAGAATGGGGGGAGTTCTGTGGTAATAAATGTGTTCATTCTGTGGTAATAAATTCTAATTATTTTATGTTTACATTTTTCTGTTCAGCCTAAACTTGACTGAGAGAGTTCTAGTCTACACTTTGTCTAAGAATGAAAAACAAATGAGTTTGCCTGACTGTTTGGCACTGCCCCATTCATTTGAAGCTCGTCTGGGACTTTCTCTTCCATAAGAACCTCTTCTAAAAACATACACACACTGAACAAATGTTGAGTATTGGAGATGTTATGATTTCAAGAAAGATGTGATATTTCAAACAACATAATCCTCGAAACTGAGTTCAAAGCTTCTTCACAAAATTATTTTTCAAAAATACTTGCTAATTATGAGCAATATCAAGTGGGGTCAAAATATCCAATACGTTCCTTATTTCACCATTTGTCTAGATTCTTCTTCAGACCTCCCCACCCATGAGGGCATTCAGGAAAATGTTATATTCACAAATGCAGTATAAGTTTTGTCTATAATCCTGCTCTCATAAATATTTGAAAATGAAGTGCCAGAGCTAAATAATAACAGTATAAAGATTTTTAAGCTTTAAAGTTTCCCCAAGAGTAGGAGGGGGAGGAGAAAAGAGGAGGGAACGCCATAGGAGGAAATGGACAGCTTATGGGCACAATTTGTTACTTATTTATGTTTGAGAAATAGCAATTAGACAATACATCCATTTCTTTGTCCCTGACCCTAATTAGCCCAGTCCCCAGAGAGAAAGGCACACACACAAAAACAATGAGCAAATGATTTTTCAGCCTTCTACAGATTACTCACTTTTAATCTCTGGGGTTTTATTTTATTATTATTTTTCTTTCTTTATATGCAGCAGCTTTGTTGCCTTGACATCCACACTCAAGAGTTATTGGTATCAAACCAAGCTGTATAAAAAGCTATCAAGCACTTCTCTGTTTCTGCACAGTTCAAAGCAGAGTTGGCTGCCAGCCAGCAGTGAAAGATGAGATTTACCCCTAAGTGGGTGAGTAACTTTGGGTGTATGAAGGAAAGTGGGCTGGGAAAGGAAAACCAGACAACTCTTCGACCCTGAAGTAGGAAAGTTATATGTTTCTTCATAGCCTTTCATGTAATAATTCCCATTCCATAGAAAGAAGAAGCCTCAGTTTCTTCATTTGCAAAATAAGAGGGTTATTTGAAATTTCTCTTCAGCTTGGACATCTCATGATTTAATGCTTTCTAATTTTAATGCTACTAATTTTCCATATTGAACACTAGACCTAGTAGATCATATCTCTTAGAAAAGGGAGCAGTCATGTTTTAAAAGAAGCATGTGCTATCTTTATTAATGGGGTAGTGGAGTAGGAAAGGGACAAGAATTTTATCTTAGTCTGCCTCTCGAAGTGGAAAAACATCTTAACTTGTCTGACCCAACAGCATACCAAACAGAGGAGTTCACAATTCTCCCTTGGTCCAACTTCCAACAATAACTGTGGGAGGTAATGTGAGAAATATGAAGCAGAATGAAGGGAAAAGAGAAAGGATAAATTCAGCCTTTTTTTCATACATAGGGTACACAACTCTTTAGAAACACTTTTTTCATCAGTGATTTAATTGTTACTAAGTACAAGGTAGTTGTTATTATGAAACAGCTAAATAAATAGTGGATACAGTTCTTGAAGTCAGAATATCTGAGTTCAGTTGCTGCCTCATATTCTCAGTGACCATATGGCTCTAGACAAATTATTTAGTATCTCTCATTATTGCTTTTTTTGTCACAAATTGGGATAATAACACCTACTTTTAAAACGCAGATGTGCTTTAATAAAATAATGCAAAGTGATGTGAGCAGAGCCAGGAGAACATTGTACACAGTAAAAGATATAATCTATGATCATCAACTATGAGTAACTTTACTAATATCAGCAATGTAAGTATCCAGAAAAACTCCAAAGGACTTGTGGCAAAAAGAGTGTCCACTGCCATAGAATGAACTGATGGAATCAGAATGCAGATTAAAATATAACAGTCTTTGCTTTATTTCCTTTATGAATTTTTCTCTAGGGTAAGTGACATGTATCTTCTTTCATAATATAAAGAACTTGGAAATATGAATTATATGATAACACAGGTACAGCCTGTATCATATTGCCTGCTTTTTGGAGGAGGGGAAAAAAAGGTAGGAGAAAAGGAACATGGATTGCAAAATATCAGAAAAGAATTATTAAAAATTATATTGTGACAGCTATGTGGCTGGCTCAGTGGATAGACAGTCAGGGCTGGAAATGGGATGTCCTGGATTCAAATATGACCTCAGATACTTCCCAGATGTCAATTAACCCCATTTGTCTAGCCCTTACCAGTGTGGTAAGAAATCAATAGTTAGCATTTATTCTAAGATAGAAAGTAAGGTTTGGGGTTTTTTTATAATTATATAGACATGTAATCTGAAAGAAAATAGAAATTAAAAAAAATTAAAAGCTAGCTGTGAGGATAAGATATGTGAGATGCGTCCTAAATCATAAATCACTATAAAAACATTAACTGCATGGGGGCAACTGGGTGGCTCAGTGAATTGAGAGCCGGGCCTAGAGACAGAAGATTCAGAAGGTTCAAATGTGGCCTCAAACACTTCCCAGCTGTGTGACCCTGGGCAAATCACTTGACCCCCATTACCTACCCTTACCACTCTTCTGCCTTGGAGCCAATACACAGTATTGATCCCAAGATGGAAGGTAAGGGTTTAAAAAAAATGTTAACTGCTGTAATTGCTACTATGTAATAATACTAGTGATAATGATGCTGATAATAATAATTATTCTATATACTATTCCTATATTATAAATATAATAATAAAACATTATTATTATTGAGTCTGGGTTTGATGTCAGTAAGATGTTTAAAATCCCACTTAAGAAAATTACTAACTTTGTGACCCTGAAAAAAATTACTTGGTCACTCAGTCTTAGTTGTTGTTGTTTTTAAACTTTAAACTCAATATAATGATAGCACTTACCTCTCAGGTTTGTTTTGAAGGAGATATTTGTTTTCTAGGTGGCATAGTAGATAGAATCTTGAGCCTAAAGTGAGGAATATCTGGTCTCAGATTTTAATTTATTACATGCGTGACACTGAGCACTTTCTTAACCTCTCTGCCTCAAAAGACTCAACTATAAAATGGGAACATTCATAGCACCTACCTAAAGGAATATAAGAATGAAATTATATAATATATACACAGTTGTATATATTAAACACTTAATAAATGTCTATCTCCTTGCTTGTGAGATATTTTGTAAATCTTAAAGTGTCATATTATTGAATGATTCTCTGGTATACTGGAAGACGATTCTATTTCTTAAAAAAAAAATGAGATTCTCTCCCCACCCAAATCACTTCATTCAGTCTAAGATTAGAGCTATCATCTTTATTTCTTTTGGAAACCATTCATATACTTTTTCATTTAAAAAATTTGCATTCTTAGAAGTGTTGATGTTAACAATTATTTTATTATTGTGTATACTCAATAAAGAGATTTTTTTTGTCCTCATTTCCTTTCAGGACCAGGCAAAAAAGTAAACTTGCCCCTTTTTTTTTTTATGGATGACTGTTCACAAAAAGACTTTGGAGAATGAAGAGTTTGGCCTGGAGAATTCCTCCTTCTTATCAATTCTGTCTTTTTGCAAACTAAATCAAACTCTGATTCGCTAGGTGAGAACAGCAGAAGAAATAACCCATGTGCAGAATCTTGGCAAGAAGAATCACTCTTGGGTCCTTTTACTTCTATAGCTTTATTCCGTAGTCCCCTTACAACAATTTCTTCTGCCTCCTCCTCCATCCTTTCTTCTAAAAGGAGTCTTAGAACTTAATTTCTGTTACTCTTGTCTCCTAATTAACCCTTAACCCACATTCAATTCATATTCCCTATCCCCTTTCCCATGAGGCAATCCAACCAAAAATGTGAAAATGATCTTTTGTTGACATGCTACCTCATAGCCACCATAAACTAATGGTTCACTTCACCTATCTTCCCTATTAAGTTTCCACTAGTCCCAAGAGACCTTCTTTAACACTCTACCATCACCTCTTAAGAAGCAGAAAAATCCACTCATATATAGACATATCACAATAGCTAGAATTTATGTAGTATTTAAAGTTTGCAGTTCTTTTCAAATATTATGTCATTTGATCCTTACAACAACATTGGTAAAGATATTATTATCACCTCTATTTTACAATTGAGGAAAGTGAGGCAGAGGTTAAATAACTTTCTGAGGGTCATGCAAAAATGTCTGAGGCCAGATTTGAACTAAGATGTTCCTGTTTTCTGCCTGAGAACCCCATCCACTGTGCCATTTAACTCCCTTTTATATCACTCCTTGTTAACAATTTACACAATGAAAATAAGAATCCTTTCTAATGATCACATATTTTATTTCATACTACTTTCAAATTTATTTTTGCTTTATGCAGTGTCATCTCTTTTTATGTTCATCATAAGTCTGGAGTTAAAACTTTCTAATGTGGTGATGAAGTAAATTCATTATGTTGCATATTTTAAGTTACATTTTTTTTATTGAAATCTTTCACTCACAGATATATTAAGAAGTATAATCAACTCGATACTGGACAGCTACTGGGTTGTGGAGTTTGAGTTTGTAAGAATATATGTGTGGATTAGAGCAGTAAATAAATCAACCTTTCTGAAGCATTGAAAACTGAACTTCAAGAAGATATGTCTGCATTGATATTAAGATTAATAAAGTAACAATTTGTGACCTATAATCCACCTTCATAATATTAAATCTTTTTACTCATCTCAAATACTTAAACCTATGTGCTATAGCGGCACAGTATATTGTGAAAAGAATTAGGTTTTCAGTCAGAGGATCTGCATTATGATTCTCGTTCTGAACATTGGCATCTGTATTATCTAAAGCAAGTCACATAATTACTAGGACCTCAGTTTAATCATTTGTAAAATAAGAGTATTTGCCCTGATAGCAAATGATTTACATGGTTCTAATCTTAAAATAATATGAATTCTAATAACATTGTTAGTTATGACTTCTTCTATGAATTTATTTTATTGTTTTCTGCATTATTCTACCTAATAGCCAAATTATACCAAACATCTAATTGCTTGAGTAAAGAAATATCTAGGTGTTTCTGCATACACTTTTAGAGGTGAGGAGTTGTGATGAATATGAAAGGATAACCCAAGAATTAGTACACCAGGAATAACACTGAAAAATATGATTATAAGTACAATGAGGTGAGGGAGCCTGTGAGAGTCGCCTTCCAGTTTCTCCTTCAAGATATTAATCCCCTTCACATACATTTAATTGGGTGATCATAGTTCTCAACAATTTTGTTCTTCCTTCCCTTCTTTTTGTCCTTTTTTCCTGGGATCATCTTGGTACATCTCTACAGGAGTAGATGTTGTACCATCATCGTTATGGTGTTAAGATAGTAACTAGAGCTAATCAAAATGTATGTCTGTCCTCCCACCATTATATCAAAAACTTTTATCCTGGTAAAATGGTAAATTAGTGTTGGAAAAGGGGGCAGGAGTAGCGGATGCCTCAAAGGTAGGAATGGGTAGAAAAGGGGCTAAAATTATCTTATGCAAAAAATGTGAGTTCATTGGAATACCTAAAACCTGTCTCCCTTCATTAATGAACCTCCTAAAAAGTCATCTTAAGGTATATTTTCAAACATATCTAATCAAAACTATAGGTCAGGTGAACACATTATTTTTTTAATCAAACCCCAAAGATGCATTAGTTTAAAACAAAATAATGGTGATGATAAAGATGAAACAACACATAAACAAATTATTTTTTTTAAGTTGTCTTCACATAGAGATAGGGATGCATCTTCCCATGTGATTACCACAGCACTATTGGAAGAAATAACTTGTGTGAGAGAGAAAAACTGCTTAAAGAACTTTTATGGCCAGGAAATATATTTAGTCTGGGAAATATGTGCAGACAAGGCAACTCCCCCACTCATAGAGATTTGTCCTAGTTGGCAACATTCTAGACCTCTGATAATACTTCTGGCTCTTTTCACATACAGTTGCCAACATTACGTTCTGGTCCAATGTCAGCTTTGAGTAATAAGCTTTTTTTTTTTTCTCAACCATGCTGTAAGCTCACCATATTTTCTTTAGTTATTTATGCCAACCACAGAATTATCACAACTGCAGTGCTCTTTTCAAGTCCTTTGCTGCTCTTGGTGGCAAAGGCAGATGAATTACTATTACTGCATGGTTTTTTGCTTATCAAGAAAGGCCTCTCATAGCCTTTCTTTAGTCATATTCTTAAGGCTATTTCAGATCATTTGCAAATTCAATCATAGCTATTCCTAGCCTATTAAAAGAAGGAAATCTTCCATTTTAAATTAACTGCATCTTTTGAAGTACTAACTTCTGCTTACCCTGCCACTCCCCAAACTTTACTCTTCCACTTAGGAATTTAGTGTAGGACTAAACCTTTTATTTATTTCTGAGGTATGGGGAACTCCAAGGATAAGGAAACCACCTACACCTTCTGTATCAAGACCTCCTTAAATTTCATACCTTTCTCTGAGACAGTCCTCAATATATCTAATAGCATTTTGAACTATTTTCATAGCCAAATGAGACTGGAATTAACTTAAGGCACACTGCGTTGTAGTTTGGCTTTGCTGAGAAGGAATGTCCTTAAGGTGGGGTTCAGGTTTGTTCATGTATTTTGTTCTTCCTTCCCTTCTTTTTGTCCTTTTTTTCTGGGATCATCTTGACCCATCTCTCCAGGAGTAGATGTCACTAAAGTGACCAAAAGTCTATAAAGTTAGGCCAAGAAGATACTTCCTCTGGGATTTCCTTTCTGTCTTCTGACATTGCTTAATATATTCCCTATAATCAAGGTATCAGTTTGCAGGTAAGGACTTAATTGAAAGATGGTTTAATTTTGGGCTTGATATGAAATTCTGCCCTTTCATCTTAAGTCAAAATTTAACAAGGAAAACCAGAAACAGAGAGCTAGAGATTTGACATTTATTTAGATATGTTTGATTATCATATATTAAAGAGATAAGTATATAGACATATCTATATAGCTATATGCATGTAAAAATCTATATAGCCATACTATCTATGTATATACATATATACACATGTATGTAATATCTGTACATCCTTACATTGCATGCATATGTAAATATAGATATAGATACACAGACCTGCAGTCATAGGCATGTGTATATGTATATTTTTAGATGTGACTGTATCCTATCACAATCTTTTAAGTCATTGTAAAAGGTAAAAAAGTTTCATGCATTTGTGTTATACAAAATTACCAGGATCTTAAAATTTTACTGCTTTATAGGTAAGTTGTCACTGCATCTGAATGTGAGATTGATAGAAGTGATTGCAGTTTCAAGGGAAAATAAATTTGGGTGGGCCTCATGGACCACCTAGCACATACTTCTCTTGCTTGTATTTTCTTTAATCCTTGACCTTTAATAAACCTCTAAAATATTAAAAAAAATGTCCTTTAAAATTGAGGGAAGATTTTGAGAGACAAAAGGGGAAGTGTGGTTCTAGCCTCATTAGAAGACCATTGCTACTTCTAGAAATAGGATTGATTCATCTGTGTAAAGTGAAGCTGCAACCATTCTGAAGTGCAATATGGAACCATGCCCAAAGGTCCATAAAACTACACATAACTTTTTACACAGTAAAGCAATACTAGATCTGGATCCCAGAGAGGTTAATGATAGGGGGAAATGACTTTACCTGTACAAAACTATCTATAGCAGCTCATTTTGTGGTGGCCAGGAAATGGAAGCTCAAAGGATGTCCATCAATTGGGGAATGGATGGACAACCTGTAGTATATGATTTTAATGGAATACTATTATTTCATTCAAAATGACAAAAGTTAATAACAAAGTAAAATGGAAAGACATATGAAGTAATACAAAGTGAAGAAAGCAGAACCAGGAGAACACTATACATAGTAACAATAGTATTGTACGATGAACAACTTTCAATGACTTTACTCTTATCAACAAAACAAGGAACCAGGATAACTCAAAGAGATTCATGATAAAAAAAAAAAAGATATCTATTGCCAAGGAAGGAACAAAGTTTGAGTAAAAATTGAAACATAGTGGTCTTCATTTATCTCCTCCATGAATTTTTCTCTAGTGTAAGTCATATGTATTTTGCTTTATAATATAATGAACATAGAAATATGTATTATATAATAATATTTATACAACCTACATCATATTACATTCTTTCTTGGGGAATAAAGGAATTGGACAAAGAGAGATAACATGATAACAAGATTCCAGAAAATAAATATTAAAATTATAATGACATATAACTTTGAAAAATTTAAATAATTAAAAAATAAAGTAGAACTGATGCTTTATTGAAAAACATTAAATATATATGTGTGTGTGTGTGTGTGTGTGTGTATGAATGGTAATTGTTAGGAAGTATGACACAGGTAATAAAGTGTTCAATGGGGAATCAGAAAGAGCTAGGTTCCAATTCTGCCTATAATGATAAGTTATGTGATCATAATGAAATAGTTTACTTTCTCTAAGCCTCAGGAAACTTATTGAGTAAACTATAAACAGACTATAACCTGCCTCTGTAAAGGGAATCTCTACAATGAGGAAAACATAGACCTTTATTGTATTGACAAATTGTTTTCAAGACACATAATACAACCCTTATTTTCAAAGAACTTCTTATGGTGGGGGAAGGGGGTGGATTGATTGTATGGATAAAAACATGAATACAAATATCTATTCTACAAGAAGGAATGAAGTGAGGATAAAGAAGGATTACAAAGTAAAACTAAAAGTTCAGCTAGAGTTGTTCTGGAGCAATTTATACTGCCTCATAAGGACCACTTGTAAAATTTTCAGTGTGAGAATTTACCCCTCTGAAATCAGGAAACTACAAGTCAGGGCTTGATTTATTGTTTAGTTTACTATCTAACTTAAGAAAGGAAAAGAGAACATTTTAATAATGTATTCTAAAATTAAAAATTAAGTGCTTGTGTTCACATTTTTTTTTGAGAGCTGGTTGTTAAATTGCCAAACTAGCACAACACTAGAGTGTAACTGTCTATAAATCTACAAACATGCACACAGACACACACGCATGTATACATCATTAAGCTAGATTTATAGTTGGTGAAATTAGATCATATTCATTAGTGCTAGTATAGCAATAGAAAAATCATGACTGGAGTTACCTTGTAATGCTGTTTTGAATATGTAGAATAATAGAAGTTGAGTAGGGGGAGGTAGAAATGGCTTAGACTAGTAGTTTGCAAAATATTAATGTGACAAATTATAGAGCCAATAATATTTATGGAACTATATAAACCCTTGGGTGATGGAAAGGGAATCAAAGGAAATGATACTTCAAGGGACCAAAGATCATTTTAAGTGTGAAGAATAGATTAAGTGTGAAGAATATGGTGATTGTTTAGAGAAACTGATGGAGATACATATAAAGAAAGATAAATTATGAATAAAGAATGAAATTTGAAGGTTTGGAATTTCAGAAATGTTGTTCCTTCTATAGTCCTAGGTTTTGATAGCTAACCATGTAGCCTGGACAAAATATGTGTTTGCTGATGAAAATCCAGTTGCATATTTCCTCTAATTGTTGATGCTATTTCTTATTATTGACTGTTTATTCTGTGTAACTCAAGCCCATATTCTCCCATAAATCTACCACTGGGTGTCCTTAATGTTCCGTAGACTATTCCAAACCAATTGACACTACATGGATACTGGTGGAACATGTAAGTTGTCCATAAATTTTTGTTTTATCTTACTACTATTATTCCATTCCTGGTTATATATCCCTCTCTTAATAAATCCTGTAAGTCTCTTCTCTAAAATTCTTAATTAGGAAAATGCTTTAGCCTATTCTTGTGAAGAACATGCCCATCCATTGCCCTTTGGGTGACCTGTTTTTTTTTCTTTCTTTTTGGAACATGGCTAATGTGTAAATATATTTTATTTAATCATGTGTATATATATATATAATGTGCAAATATATAATGTGTAAACATATTTGCATATCTTTATAAGTCAAATGGGTACCTTGTATTTCTTCTCTAAATGGGTGGGAGAGTTAGTGGAGGACAGAGAGCCTCTGGAATTGAAAATAAAATTTAAAAATATGTTAAAAAAGAAAACAAAAGTATACTTGCCTCATCTCATTGAGTTATCCATACAACTGCATATTATAAGTGGATAATAAAGTTCCTTTTTTCCCTTTTTTGTTCTGTTTTAGTTTTATTTTTCTTTTTGATATTTAGACCAAACTCTTTTGATTGGTGTTCAACTAAGAAACTTTTTAGTGTTTTGAGACTTGATAGATATATCGCACAAGGTCATACATTAACATAAGGTCCTGGAGATCATCACCATATGTAGGAAATTACTATATTTATACAGTTTCTGACTTCTTCCAAGACAGAAGCAAACACTTTTGTTTAGTATATGCCTCCCTGTTTTTCCTTGACTCAGTTAATGATCAGGTCATTAAAAGGATCTCTTTTGCTACATCTTTTAAGTAATATTAGATGAATTCAAATAAATCCATGAGAGACCCCAAAAACTCCATAGAAGTTTTTAATTCTAAAAGAATAATGCATTTTATAGTGATCAAATAAGTACCGAACAATCTTATAGTTCTTTACTTTCTAAACAATTGTGTGACTTGAATATGTTTTGCTGAAGAATATTATTAATGAAAGCCTGCTATTTTTTCATAATAAATCTATGATAACCTTAACATATCTATATGAGTTTCATAAAGATTTTGTATGACTGAGAAAATAGGAGTGTGAATACTAATTATCAATATTTTTTTAATCACCTATTTTTGATAAAATTAAAGTTCAATGTTTTTCCCCAAATATTTGGTATATTTCTGTTTTTAATATCCATTGATAACTCCTGAAGATCCTTCAAAAAACATCCTGGACAACATGGAATTCTCTGTATACCTGGCATGATCATCTTTTCTTCATATCTTTGTAATTATTGTAGCAATAATAATAATAGAAAATAACAATAACCTGTATATAACATTTATTATGTACCAGGTACTATGTTAAGTTTTTTACAAACATCATTTCATTTGATCTGTCCAATAACCCTGGGAAGTAGGTTCTATTATTATCATCCCTATTTTATAGATGAAGAAACAGAGGCAAATAGAGGTTAAATGAGTTGCCCAGGGTCACACAACTAAGTATCCCCCTTCATTATTCACATTTTACTTTGGAGACTAAATCATTATTAGTTCCCTGTCATTTGTTAGCAAAACAATAGATTTGTTATAGAAATCATTACAAATCTTTTCCATTTTTTCTATTACTCTCCCAATTTCATGCTCCATCTCAAGGCCATCTAGTTTTAGTGAATCATTTTTCAGGCTTTCTGCAAAGATTTTCTTTTTTTACCTCTTTACTCTTTCTTATATTTTATGAGACAATGTTGTTCATAGAATTTTACAATCTTCCTCTAAGATCTGGCAAATGATTTTTGTTTGTTTGTTTTGCTTTTAGATGTTGTCCTTGGCTTATCTCTACACTTAATGAAAAGATAATGGGATTATTAAGTGAAATGATTTCTTGACTATCATTCTCATCAGTGTAGTGATTTGTTTACTTCAGTTAAACAAAGGAAATTATAGTAGTATTTCATATTATCTATTCTTTTACCACTTTCCCATTGGGGGGGGGGGTTAAAAATAATAAGCCACATTACAGTTGTTTCAACTACAGGTGTAATCTTCTCTTTACTACTCTTCTATTTTGGAATTAATTTGTTATTTCAGGTAGACAGTTTTATAAAGTATAGTGCTTGTTCAGAAATGGCTCCCATACAAGTAACCAGGTGTTTTCTCTATATTACAATGCAAGAAATTTCATTTTTGTGACTTTTTTGATGTTAATCAAATTGAGTGTTGTTCTTGCCTTCTTTCTTAGAATCAATACTAAGTATTGGTTCTAAAGCAGAAGAGTAGTAAGGTTTAGACAATTGAGGTTAAGTGGCTTGCCTCTGGTCATTTAGCTAGGAAGTGTCTGAGATCATATTTGAACCAAGGATTTCCAATTTTTTTTGTCTTTTTGACTTTTCTCATTTCTTATTCCTGAACTATATTTTAAAATATTTTGCAGTCTTTCTCTATACCTACATTAGCATCTATGGACAAATATTAAAATGTATTTATTTAACATACAATCTGATTGAAGACTATAGATTTTTCAAACAGTTGTTGGAGGTTTAGATCGTGTTATCTTTGTGGCAGTCTTTTGAAAATGCTTCTTATGGGATATGCAACACAAGATGACCATATGTTTTCTCAGAAGAGAAGTATTTTGTGAGCTATTCTACCATTTCTTTGCAACTTTTGCTTGTATTCTGATTTAACTCCTAGTAAGAGTGTTGACATGTGATAATTTATTTCTCCTAGTAGTATGTTATATAATAAATTGAGCCATAGATTAGAACCCAAAAAGGAGTTTTGAGGTCATCTAATTAAAATTTCTAATTTTTATGAACAAGGAAATTGAGGCCCTGTGGGAGTCATGGTGATGAGTGATTGCATTTGAGAATCATTGTAGCCATGAAGAGTGACTGTTAGCCTGCTCAGATGAGCAGCTAAAGAGAAAGAGTGAGAAAAGGAGAAGGACAGGAAAGATTGGGGCTATCATGCCTGAGAAGGACCTAGTGGAAGAATCATGGTACCATGACTGGGGGCTAGGATCTTTATTTATTATGACAATGAGAAATACTTTTATAGAGAGTAAAATATTAAGCATTACAACATTCTTGGGGCATATTACTTTCCACAGGATAATGTTTATGAAAATGACTTCACACTTGAATATTACCAGGGTTGCTATTACAGACGTGATCAAGTTGAGAAATAGTGATTGCTAATCTGTTCTGTGTACATAGGAAAAGACAGGTTCTGTATTTTCAGTCATGCTGTTACAAGGATTTCTTTGCTCTTCAGAGTGAAGGGGTACTCAGGGTTTAATGATGACCTTTGACTGTTAACTGCAGTGCCTTTGTGTGAGAGATTGGGACTTTGCCAGCAAATCTTAGGCAAACATGGCTGCTTTCCTCAATGGACTTGATCTGTCCTGAGCTCCTCCTATTAGGCCCAATTTATTTGGATAATTTGCCCAAGATTTCATGATCTCACAGGTAGTAAATGACAGTGTTGATATTCAAATCCAAAATTCCCTTTGACATCAAATCCAAAACCCCCTCCATCCCAACCCAAGGGGCTAAAAAAATAATTCAACCACTAAAGCAATTAAACAACAAGAAAAGATATTGGATAATAAAAATTCTCTGGATGTATACAGAAATTGTGCCACTCTTATGTGCTTTGGGAAAATGCTAATCTAATTCACCCATAATCCCTGAATCATTGAAAATAGGAGAAAATACATAGTTCAATATCAGTGAGGTGAATCATTGAATTGTGATAGCATCTATCCCTTGAATGTCTTTCCCAGTACACTCTTAAGTCATGCAAGAGAATTACTACAAATCTTTGTCTCAATTTTTGAGTCAAGGTAGTTCATGTATAACTTAGAGTTGTGGGTTGTGTGGCCATCCTCTCCACTTCCATTGCAAACACAATCCTCATTCCTCTCTCTCCTATTCATGCATTTTCTATGCATTCATTCCAATCCATCTTCCCAAACCATCTTTCCTGTATAATTCTTTAATACTTTATTCTATGGTAAACTTTTATTTGACTTTATTAAATTAAAAAGCTTTTATTTTTGTTTGTTTCAACTTTTCTCCTTCCCTGTAATTGAGGGGGCAAGGGGTATTCATATCAAATATGAATAGTTAAATAAAAAATATTAATAAATTCACAAAATTTAGAAATATATGCCTCAAATTCTCTCTTGAATCCAATGGTTTTTTAAACTATATCATGTGCTTTCCACAGTTTGGTCACTGGAGAAGAATCTCTCCTTTATGAAAATGTTAATTTTCACCATCTTTTTCATAATATACTGACATATATAAAGGGGAGAAGAATTTCTCCTTTTAAAAAAATACAATTTATGATTCCCCTATTTCCCAAAAAAAACCACAACTAAATTTATATTTTTATCTATTTCCTCCATACTTTCAAGAATATGCATTCAAGTATTCTAGTGCAAAGAGTTGTGATCTTATTATTATTATTATATAATATGGAACAAATAATTTTACTTCTCTGAATTTCAATCTCTCTCTCTAAAATTTGGGGATTAAACTAAATGTTTTTGAAGGCATTAGGTAACCTCTGAATTTGGAAAAATAGAATGAAAATAAAATGAAATTCCTTCAGCTAAGCTTTCAAGTCAAAAAGGCTAAGCCAATGAAGAGATATCAGGCTCTCAGTTTGGTCAGTCTTATACCTTCTCTTTTGTCTTCCTTATGACCTGAAATGACATATAGATCCCAAAAACATTAATGGTAAGTCACTGAAATAGCCAGGGACAGAGTCAAAAAGAATTCTCAAATAACTTTTCACTAGCTTCCTCCTTGGGTTCCATTTTGCCATGTGATTTTCACCTGAAAAAAAAAGAAAGCAATTGAAATATAACATTTTAGGCTGTTACAAACAGGCTTATATTATGAATTAGAAATGGGAAAAAGGGATAAAATTATGGAGAGAAGTTATTTGTTATTTTTCTACAACAAATTATGGAAAGAAAGTTGTTTCCATAATTTTCAGACAGTAGAGATGAAACTCTCCAAGTTCAAATTATAGTTTTAGTGGGCTCTGGAAATTAGAATTGAGAAATTCTTGCTGTTTTAGTTTAAATTTGATAATAGTGATAGATACAATCTATCTTTCTTTTTCTCATTTTCATAAATTGGTTTCCATTTTTAATAACTCTTGCCTGTAAAAGAAATAGATTTGTTTCATAGGATCCTGGGCAATCTTCTTTGTGAAGGTACAAATTTGATTCAGCAACTGAATTAAAAAATAGCTTCTGAGAAATTATATGAAACAAAGCATTGATATATGTTACTGACCTATATAGTTTTACAAACATGACTTTCTAGTCCCAGTGAAGATCATAATCATTTACTCCTCTAAAAGTAACATTCAACAATAATGGAATCTTAGGATGATTTTTAAAATACATATTCTATTGTAAAAAGTCAATTAGTTATAATATCTGAAGGCTGGAGCCAAGATGGCAGAGAAGGTATAGGCATACACCTGATTTCTATCAAATTAGTTTCCAAAAACCAATGAAAAAATTCTTCAAAATGAATTCTGGTGCAGCATAAACTAAAAAAGACAAAGTGATGTAATTTTTCTTCCAAAAACATCTTGGAAGGCTGGCATGAGGGATGTATTACAGTAGGGTGGAGATAGAGGGCAGTATGACAGGGCAGGCCCCACCTAGGCAACAAGCTTTAGGTACACCTGAAGCAGCAGCCTAGGCTTCTGGAACTGTTAGTCACAGACTATAAGGAAGGAGAGTGGGGAGGAGGGCAGATCACACAACTGCTCAGAAGGAGATTAAAGAGTACCTTTGCTGGTTCTGGGTGCATGATTCTTGTCTCATTGACCATATACAGAACCAGGTGGGAGTCCTGGGACCCAGTTGCAGGATGAGAATGACCTCCAGCATACAGCAGCACTTATAGCCACAGGGGAACAGTTGTTCCCTGGTCACAGTTCTGAGAGGCAAAAGAGTGCTTGAGGTTACTCACAGACCAGAGCATAGGCCTAGACAGTATTAAACATACCTCTCATTAGATCATACCATCATATCTGAAGACAGCTGAATAAAGAACTTGAATCTTAGAAAAATGCTCCCTTCACCACAATTAAAGTACACAACTTTAACAGTGTTTTTTTTTGTTTTTTTTTTTAATTAAAAGAAAAGAAAAATACAGGAAAATGAGCAAACAGCAAAAGAAAAAGAAACCCAATGTAGAAAGTTATTTTGGTGAGAGGTAAGACTCAAATTCAGAAGAAAACAATATCAGTACTATTGTACCCAAAACCCTCAGGAAAACTATGAATTATAAAGCCCAAAAAGAATTAATGGAAGAGATCAAAAAGGATTTTAAAAGTCAAATATGATAGGTAGAAAAAAATTCAAAAAAGAAATGATAGTGATGCAGGAAAATTATGAAAAAAAGTCATTAGCTTATTAAAGGAAGAACAAAAAATGAAAAAAATAATATCTCAAAAAACAAAATAGGTCAAAGAACAAAAATCCAGAGAAGAGAAGAACTTCATTAAAAAAAGCAGAATTGTCCAAATGGGGGAAAGGTATACAAAATTGCAATGAAGAGAAAAACTTCTTGTAAGAAAGAATTAGCCCTTTGGAAAAATAAGTACAAAAATTAATTGAGGAAAAGAACACTTTATAAAATAGAATTGTCGAAATGGAAAAGGAGGTACAAAAACTCACTCAAGAAAATTATGTATTAAAAATTAGAAATGGGCAAATAGAAACTAATGACTCCATGAAACATCAATAAACAATTAAACAAAGTCAAAAAATGGGGAAAAAAAAGACAATATGAAATAGCTCATAGGAAAAACAACTGACCTGTAAAATAAATCCAGGAGAGACAATCTAAGAACTATTGGACTACCTGAAATCCATGATCAAGAAAAAAGCTTAAACATCATCTTTCAAGAAATCATCAAATAAAAATTGCCCTGATATTCTAGAAACAGAAGGCAAAATAAAAATTGAAAGAATCCACTGATAACTGCCTGAAAGAGACCCCAAAGTTTAATTTCCAGAAATCTTAGAGCTACATTCCCAAACTCCCAGCTCAAAGAAAAAAAATATTACAAGTGGCCAAAAATAAGAAATTCAAATACTTTGGAGCCACAGTCAGGATAACAAGGCTTAGCAGTTTCTATATTAAAGAATCAAAGGATCTGAATATGATATTCTAGGGGGCAAAGTAACTAGGAATTCAACCAACAAGTACTTTTCCAGCAAATCTAAGCATAATCCTTTAGGAAAAGAGGATATTCAATGAAGTAAAGGACTTTTAAACACTCACGATGAAAAGACCAGACCTGAATGGAAATTTTGATTCTCAAATGCAAGATTCAAGAGATTCATAAAATGGTAAACAGGAAAGAGAAATCAAAAGACATTCAAGAAGCTTAAATTGTGTACCAACTCTAAATAAGGGAGATAATTTTTGTAATGCAAAAGAACTTTGTCATTATTAGGGAAGTTAGAAGGCTTATATATAGATAGAAGATGATGGTGTGAGTTGAATATGATGAGATGATATAAAAATAAATTAAATTAAGGCATGAGAAAGAAGAATGTATTGAAAGAAAGGGGAAGGGAAAATAGAATGTGGTAAATTAATGCACTTAAAGAGGCATGAAAGAGCTTTCATAACAGAGGGGAAGATGGAGAAAGTAGGGAGGAAAACATGTGAACCTTACTCTCATCAGGACTGGCTCAGTGAGGGAAGAATACACACACACACACACACACACACACACACACACACACACACACACACACACACATATATATATATATATATATATATATATATATATATATATACACACAATCAATAGGTTATAAAAAGCTCTCTTACCCTACAGAAAAATTGTAGGGGAAGGGAATATGAAAAGAGGATGGATCTGATAGAAAAGAGGACAAATTGGGGAAGTAGAAGTCATAAAATAAACAGAGGTAAATGGGATTGAAAGTAATTCACAGTAATCATAGTGATGAAGAAAATTTAGAAGTCTCTCTAATTAAGACCTCATTTCTCAAATACACAGAGAAATGAGTTAAATGTATAAGAATACAAGTAATTCCCCAATTGATAACTGGTCAAATGGTATAAACAGGAAGTTCTCAGGAAAAAGTAATTAAAGCTCTCAATGGTCATGCAAAAAAAATCTAAATCACTATTATTTTGAAAAACACAAATTAAAATAACTGTGAGTGGATATCCTATACTTATCAGATTGACTACTGTGACAGAAAAAGGAAATGATAAAATTTGGAGGGAACATTGGAAAGCTGTGACATAGATGCATTATTGGGGGCATTGTGAACTGATTCAATTATTCAGGAGACCAATTTGAACCTATGTCCAAAGGTCTACAAAACAGCACATAGCTTTTGAATCAGCAATAACATTATTAGGTTTATATCACAAAGCAACTAATATAAAGTGGGGAGGGAGGATCTATAAGTACAAAAATTTTTTTAAAGCAGAGATTTGGAAAGTAAGAGGATACCCATCAATAGAGGAATGGCTGACTAAATTATAGTATAAGATTATAATGGAATACTATTGTGCTATAAGAAATGAGAAGCAGAGGGAACTCAGAAAAACCTTTAAAGACTTATTCAACCTGAAACAGAGTAAAATAAACAGAACATTGTACACAGTGACAGGAATATAATACAAAGAGCAACTGTGAATAACAGCTATTGTCAGAGATGCAATGGTTCAACTCTATCCCAAAGGACTCATGATAAAAATTGCCTATGGGAAAAGGAGCCTCACTTCCAGGGGTGGAGCCAAAATGGAGGAGTAACTAGAGAGCAGCACCGTTTCACCACAAAAATCCTCCCCAACTAAGAGTAAAGTGTTACCACAAAATGAATACAGGAATCAGCAAAGAGACAGAGTGAAACAACCCTCAAAAGAGGAGAAACTCAAAAGGTAGGCAGAGACCATCTGGGGAACCAGAGTGAGAAGGGAGCAGAGCTAGCAGGAGCCATAGCAGCAAGTGAAGAGCAAGCCAAGAGCAAGTCACAACCCCCATCCCCAAACATCAACTCTCAAAGATTCTGAGCTTAAGCTCTGTCTAGTAGGTAGACCCTGCAATTCTTTTGGGACAAGCAGTGGTCCAAGCCAACTCATACCCCTTGAAATTTCAAACTGTGGAGAAATCTGGAGTCCTAGCCCAGGGGAATCTGTGTTGGGGGGGGGGCAATCCATGTGGGCCCAGAGCAAAACCAGGAACCCCAATCTGGGTTTGAGATGAAGACATAATCCATGGTTTGGGGTGAGGACAAAGTTCTCAAGGGGAGCTTCATCATGATCTCTTTGCCCAAAAGTAAGGGCAGAGCTCCAGGACAGGGTAATCAAGGGCGTGCCCAATTGAATGAAGAAAACCTTGAGGTAAAAAAAAATTGAGACTAACCTGGGGTTAGAATCTGATCAGCACCTGACCTGATCAAATGCAGAGTGAGATCAAAAGCTTACACCCAAACTGGAGGAAAGATTTTAAGCTATCAGCATCTCAAGGGTCAATTGAATCAGCACTGGGAGGGGACTATCAGAGTTCTCAGCCTTCAGACTATCTGGTTAACTAGTAGCATCCCAGAAAATAACCCAGAAATAGCATCATGGAAAGACTGAAGTTTAAAAGAGTACACCAATTTCCCAGAAAACAGAGACTAAAAATAATTAAATAGTTTAAAATGAGGAAACAACAAAAAAAGCACCTAATTCTAAAGACTTATTATGGAGACAAAGAACAAGGTTCATTAGACACAGAGGGGAAAGTGAAAGCAAAGGAAACACACGCAAAGTTGAAAAGAAAAATATGAAATGCACAGAGTCTGGAAGAGCTCAAAAAATACTTAAAAACAATTAACACTTAGCAAAAAATAATTAGGTAGAGGAAAAGTGAGGAAGAGAAATTAAAGTGATGCAAGAAGAAAGGAAAGTGATGCAAGAAGAAATGAAAGTGATAGAAGAAATGGGTCAATTGAAAAAGGAGAATCAAAACTGACCAAGGAAAACCAGGTCTTAAAAATCAGAATTGACCATCTAGAAACTAGATTACATGAGAAATCAAGAAACAATAAAGCAGAATCAAAGCTATGTAAAAAAAAAAAAACAGAGGAAAACAGGAAATATCTTATTGAAAGAACCTCCCTAGAAAACAGATCTAGGAGAGACAATATGAGAATTATTGGACTACCAGAAAGCCATGATGAATAAAAAACCTTGGCTATCATAATAAAAGTGTTATAATTACAATTAATATATCTACCAGTTATTATTTTTCATAAAGTTTAATAGAAAATGTAGATAAGCCCAGAGTTAAATCCCTTCCTTCCTCTAAGTTCTCAGACCAAGTATCTCTCTTCTATCTGCATCTTTCTCTCTCCCCTCACCTCTCTCTCTCCAACCCTGTGTCTGTCCAAAAAGACCCTGGTGGGCCCTGCCCCATTTCTTTTATTGACATTCATAGATGCTGCACTGGCATTTGAAAAAATGTTGATGGACCAGTTCAACTACTCATGAGGGGGAGAGGATAAGATCCCCTCTGCACAAACTCCCATGCGATTCTTTGGGAGACCAATCTCCCCAATGGATCATTTAAACATAACTATTTTAAAACCTCTAAATACCTTCTAGCTAAAAGTACATAAATTTTTGCATTTTCTGAGAGGAAGTTACAATAGTTAGAGATAAGAAGGAAATATGAGAAGAAAAATACAAAACTGATTGATAGATGCATTGACAAAAATGCCAATTGGGGGAAATTCCCTTTGGCCTAAGATTTTACATTCAAAATAAGTATGTTCAACCCCCTTCAGTTCAGTTCATTATATCCCAAAGTTCATTCTGGATCTTTTGATGCAGGCTTCTGCAGGCAACTTGACAGCACCTTCTAAAAAAGGATCCTCTTTCCTGATTTGGGATGTTGTCAAGTTTCTTTAATTGAAATTTCTCCAAAAAAAAAATTTTAATCTTGGATTTTAGGATATTTGCAAAATCCCCCCTGAGGAAGGTCTTGAAAAACACCAGAATCTCCCTGGAATGCATGGCTGCGTTTTGAGGTATATGAAACAACTGTCAAAAGGAAAAAAAAACACAAAAATCCCAAATAAAAAGCAAAAATTAAATTCTATATAAAATAAGTACAGAAATGTTAAAAAGAAATCTTACATGTATAAAATTATGAATAAAAAAAAACCTGTAACAGGACTTTGAATCAGTAGCAAGGCCCAATTAAAGTGACTTATGTTCCACAAGCCTGTAGGACAATAGCTGCAATACAACACTACCCATTTTCAGCCAGGACTACAGGAAATTGCCAAACTATAAGAGAGAAAGGACTAGGTTTCAGCAGCAAATGGGAAAAATCATTCCCTGGTCTGATTCTACCTTCACGGTCAGTGATAGGGGGAGCCAGGATGACAGCCAAACTGAGGTACATAACTGAGCACAAGGAGTGTGGTACAAGGAGTGCTGCATCTTAACATATGTCAAGTGCCACCACCTTGTTTCTCACACTAGGTTCAAGTCCATTCATATTGGCATAGAAGTTCAACAATTCCACCTTGATTGGTTTGGTCCTTTTTGACTTCATGCAACTTGGCATTGTATAGTGGCTTTTTGTTCCCTTGTCCTGGAATCAGACTCAATTATTAATCAGAGTCCCATAACATTTATCAATAAATGACAGATTTACATAGTCTAAAGCTTTTGGGTATGCATAATAATTAGGGCTAATAGAGACTGATTTATACTGTACACTTTATCCTTCAAATCAAAAACATTAATACTGATTTCATATACTTCAAGTATTACCAAGGATAGGAAAAAAAGAAAAAAAAATCAAATATTCTATTGTGAATATAAAGAGAAAAAATAATAATTTCATAATTCACAGTCCATGTGACAATGTGTTAGCCAATCAAAGGCACAACACAAATGATGCTCACTCAAAAATGATATTTATATTCCTCTCAACTTGACTAGGATCCATGTGAGAGTACATAATTTTTTCACCAGGTAAAAGCCATTTAAAAGCAGTAATACAACAACTACTATATATTCTAAGCACCAAAATCTCCAAAATTATAAGAGCTCATTTAATGACAATAACAAACAAACCCAATCTCATTAGGATTCACATGAGTTGCTGTGTGACTATTTAAAAAAAAATTGAAGCCCATTGATACTTGTCCCAAGTTCTACAGATTTAGCCAGTATTTCAACTTTGGCTCAAATATTTTTAACAAAGTCTATGTTTACCATCATTTCAAAATTTGCAGGAAAGAAATCAGAAAACCTTTGTAATGTTGATGAAAAGTTACAAATACAAATAAATCAATTTTGAAGCTACTAGGCTTTACAGGAAAAATCATTCCCACCTCCCAGATGAGATCATAATACATCACAGGGTAAGTAAGCCACTTGGGCACCTCCCTCCCTCTTGGTATGAGAGTGTAACAGTGTGACAGAACTGTCTCCAATAAGTCTTACCCATTTGTATGTGGAACTGATGACGAAAAAGTGAAAATCACTTCAGATGTCTCATCCATTACATGTTCAATAAATGCAGAGATGGGAAAATACAACAGTGCCATTACACTTTACTTCAACTAGAAATGGACCTTTACCTCTTGTTACAAACAACTCAGAAACAAGCAAATGATCAGTAAGAGGCATTGGTGTTCCCAAGTATCTGAAAATCATTTCAGAAGACCCATTAAAATCAATTGAGATTATTAGATAATTAAATTCTCAATAATTTGTATACAGCATGAACCCAGTTTGATAAAGTCTATCCATCATCATATATGTGACAATTAACAAAGGCAAAAAAGGGACAAAAGGCTGTTTATGGGATTGTATAATAAGTCCTTCAGTACAAACATAAGGAAGGTACAAATAAAGAAAAAAAAGTGTAACAGAATATTTCAATTTTGATAACTTATGAAATGGTTAACAGTAAATTACATACATCTTGTATTTAGAATTGTGTTACAGGTACTTCTCTGTTATGGGGAGGGGAACAAATTGAAACAGTTAACATCAATAAGGCAATGAGTTCTGAAAAGGCTTAAAATTCACCTCCAGACCCTTAAAGGTTCCTTCCCCTCCCACGTGCCACCAGTCATCTAAATTTCTTTGTCCACACCTCTGGGGTCCCCCATACTGAAAGGAGTTCCCAAAATAAGTACAGATGATTGGGTGTGAACTTTCATTTGCTTCATTTGAATTATTATTCCTCCAATCATTATCATTATTCCTGAAGCTTCTTCTATTTTCCTGGTTTCTCTTCTTACAATTCATAATTACATGACCCATCTTCCCACAAAAATAACATATTAGTAGTTGTTTTGTGGATTCTTGTAAGGGAGCTATGATCTCTCCTTGCTTTGCCTTTCCAACTGTTTCAGTTGTTAGGGTCTGAGTGGAAGATCACCCCAAGGAGCATACAGAGACAATGCAATTCAGGCAAGGGGAAGTTTATTACTAGCAACGCTAGGGGAGCCCAATCAAGGGGTTCTGAAGAGGCAGAGTCAGAGTGGAGTTTATATTGGTTAGAGCAGTCATAGTAGAGTTACTTGATGGGGGACACCTGGAACATTCTGTTAATGATGTTGGCTAGTGTAGCATAACAGGTGGGTGATGTTGGACACACATGAAAAGTGGGCATATCAGGTGGGCTCTTGGACAGACAAGACAGGTAGGTGATGGTGTGACTACTGGCATACTTCAGGGATCCTGTAATTCCTGGGACCTTGCCCAGAACATTCTGTTGAGGGACATTCTGTTGTCCCTTACAGAGTGAGGGTCAGTTGATTTTTACCACATAACATTCCCCACTTCTTGTTGTTCATAATGAGGAATCTTACTCATGGCTATATTGTTATTACATAGCTTATGGGGTTGGTACTGTTGCCTTAGTACCATGAGCTGGACAGTGTTGATGCAATCCTTCACAAACTGAACCTTTGAGTCTAAGGAGCCTTTAGTTACACAGGTCAAACCTGAGGACCAACCATTGGGCTCCTTCAGGTGGGAGAAGGTATTTACTGTTGCTAGGAGTCATGAGGATGTAAGGGAGCAAAAGAATTCCCCTGACAATAGTCTGCCCGAGTTTCTGGGGGTACAATGCCCATGTCATCTCCCCCCCTCTCCAAATATCTAGGGGAGGAGGGTGATGGTCTCAGTCTTCTATAGCTTCTTCAGAGCTGAGAATGGTTGTAGAGTTGTCCCTGCCTATTGTTAGAAGAAAGAGGTATTGACTATAGGCAATGTCCAGGGCTTCAGGCTAGAATAGTTGCCAAGGTTAACAGGGAGAGAAAGGCTGCAAATGCAGGGTCTTTAGGGGCGTGTCCTCATTGAATGCCTGGGTCCTAGGTAGGTGGGGATCTGCTTGGAGATCTGAAGGATGTCCATCAACTGCTTACCCTGATTGGCAGACAGGTCACAAGAGGGACAGTCAGCCCCTAAGATAGAAGTGTAGAAGCCAGGACTGGGGCAAAAACTAGGACACCAGATAGAAACAGAAAAAATTAATAGTAATTGGAATTACATTTTTGCATTTGGGTATCTTAGCCAACAGACTTCTTCAGAAATCTTCTGACAGGAATAGATCCCTTTAGGAAATTGGATTCCTGAGTTGTTTGCAGAGTTGGTATGTGGTGTTTCTGTTAAAGAATATCCTACTGCAAAATACACATTAGCTATAAACATCTATAACAATATTTTACAGATGAATTTCTTTACCTAAGATTTTGGGGGAATTCAAAAAAGCTTTGAGCTATATTTCCAAGCTCAATATCCAAACTTCAAGTGGGGTAAATTAAGGTTACAAAAGAAGCCATCTATGAATAAACTTCACCTACTTCTCAAAGTATGTTCCCTAACAATTTAAGAATTTTCAATTATTAACCTAATAGGTTGTTTGAGGAAATGGAAACTTTAATTTTACAATTTGCATTATGTGCTGATGTGAATATGTGCTGTGGGAATTTGTCACCAAGGAAAGGCAGGGAAAACATGTCCTCATTTCCCAGGGGATACATAGTGAGGGCTTCATGTTCAGGCCAAAGCTCTCTGGCTCATGCCATCATTGTGTCATTCAAGGATCAACAGCCTAGATGGTCAGAAAAGGTCTACTTCCAGGTGAACCCAGAATATGCCTCTATTACAATCCCAGGACATTCTCTATCCTTTGTGTACTTTGTCACCATTAGATCCCAGACACCTTCTTATTCCTTAAAAGATGAGTCTCACCCATTTCAGCTCAGAGAAATTCTGCTTATCAGCCAATAAGAATTTCCATATACCTCAAACAAGCTTTTCTGATCATTTACCCTCTCTAAGGATTCCTTAAAGCCTATGAGTCTACATTATAGCAGTTATCCTTACATATTCTGGCAATAATTTACATATCACACTTTAGTCACAAAACCTGAAATAAAGAACATGAGTGCTGAATTGAGTAGCTCCCTAGTAATATAAATCAGGGCTGTATCATCTCTTAGACCTAGGCCATCTGAAAGAATAAGGCAAGGCCATACAGGAATCACTTCAGGGTAACTGTCCAGAGAAATTATAGAATCATATGTGATTTTCCCACAACACATACATTAATTTTAGAACTTATCCCTATGACAGGGATCCAATTATCAGAGTAGAACATCTATCTGTTCTCTTTCACCTCCCTACTCATCTTTAAGTCCTATCACACAGTGGTTGTCAACTCTGTTCAATCCCTAAGTATCAGTGTGGAACAATTATAAGCACTTCTTTCTCTCTCCTGTGGGCAAGGAAGGGGTTAATAGCTTGTGACATGCACTTCTTTCTCCTTCCTGTGGGCAAGGAAGGGGTTAATATCTTGTGAGCAATTATCCCAAGACTGCTTGACTCGATTTAGGTTTTGACCTTGTCCCATCCTTCTTTAACATGTGGGCTTAGATTAAAATTTTGAATGTATCAAACCCTCTTCATGATAATTTAGTCTCAGTGGTTTATAGTTTGAACTCCACAACTTCCAAATAACTTTGATTAAGTCCTTTAGTAATCTCTTAGTGTGTAACCAAACTGAAGTTCAAAGCATTTACCTGCACTCCTCTCAAACCTCTGTCTAAAGTAGAACAGAACCTCCAGTTTCGTCTGCTTTTAGCTCAAAACATTAACACATACCTGATTAAATTCCATCAACATTATTCCAACTTATAATTTGTTGTATCTATTTCACACTAGAATTCAAGCCCTTCTTGATTTCAAAGCTATTCAAATTTGTCTTGTTAAAGACAAACAGTTTGCATATCATAAGCCCTTAACCTTTTTAGGTGGTACAAATATAGTACAAATGCACACATAATTTGTATCTGAATACATGTTCATCTCTAGATCACAAATTCCTTTCTATGCATTTTGCACATTTTAAAAATGATTCACATAATCTTAGTCAAAGAAAACACAGTTTAGCTCAGTACTGGTATTATTAAATCCTATGCACAGATTACCCACTTTAAAAATTTTTGTGTTTCATATGAGTACTTGTTGCTAATTCTGACAGCACATACATTAAAATAACATCTGATTTGAAAAATCCCAAGTTTAAATTCTAGAATAAGTTCTTCTCAACAACATAACAACTCATTCTGGATGACTTTTACATCTATAAGTAGCCAGTACAATTTCTGTCCTTGTAGAATAAAACATTTCTTCTCTATGTCAGGCTGTCTATCAATCACATTTGGATAATTCTCAAATTCACTGGACCCATTATACATTGCAAGATCTAACAAAACAAACTTCTAACCATGAGTTTTTGTACTCAACAAAAATCTAGTTAACATTTCACATTTAACTGACAAACAGTTTGTACCATATCAAAATCATTAGCAATCCTCCCAAGTTGCATGTATCCACCCTTAGAATTAATCTTTGGGAAGAAGGGGGGTTGTTCTGAGGGGGTAGGCAGCAGAGGCAACATCGGGAGGAAGGGGAGGGGGAAACCCAAGGATCTATAGCCACACACAGGACAAAACTTGTTATCCTTCTTCTCCCAGCTCATCGACCCTTAGGGAGAGTGAAGATTTTCCTAGGCTGAAACCCCAAATCCTCATTGATTGTCCTAAAAATCCACACAGGTCAGGGACTTGTCCTTCCATTTCAGCCCACCCAGCCCTAGCTCCCACCATCTAGCCCATCTGGCTCTGAGTGGGTTACACCTGGGGCTGGGGAAGGGCTCCTCTGAGTGCCAGTGGAGCAGAAAGGACATGGCAGGGGGCCAGCCCATTGCTCCACTGAGTTTTTGGCTTAACTCCTTTTCTGCCGACCAATAGTTCTATACCAGTAGCTGAAGACTGAGAAGAGAGGAAACCTAGGGACATATGGGGGTGGGGGTTTAGGGATGGTGACCCCAAAGAAGGCAACACGGGAGGGGTTGGGGTCGGTGCCTTTGCCACCAATATGGTAGAGGGGTTGGTGTCCAACACCAGAGGACGGACCCAGGGAGGAGGATCCAAGACCAGGTCCTGCCAGGTCAGGATATAAGGAATTTGATCAGGGACACAGATAACAAAGAGAACAAGACAAAGAGACAGACAGACAAAAAGACAGAGAAAGAATTCTTTTTCGGGGGTTGGAGCTTGCTCAAGGCGTCCAGCCTACTTTCCCTGGTGTCCTTCTAAAAAGACCCAGTGTCCCTTTTACTTGACCTGTGCCTGCAGTGCACAGTGCCCTTTTACTTAATCTGTGCCTGTAGTGCGACCACTACAGGGCTTCCTGGAATTCCATCAGGGACTCTAACCCTGAATCCTAAACCTGTCAGGGTCTTTAACCCTGATCATCAAGGACTCTAATCTTGATAGGTCAGGGACTTTAACCCTGATTACCCCCTTATTGTCTGGGGGTCAGAAGGACTCTAACCTCCTGAAGCTAGAAGGACTCTAACCTCCTGAAGCTAGAAGGACTCTAACCTCCTAAAGCAGAAGGACTCTAACCTCCTGAAGCTAGAAGGACTCTAACCTCCTAAAGCAGAAGGACTCTAACCTCCTAAAGCAGAAGGACTCTAACCTCCTGAAGTTCCAACTTTGTCTCCAAGCTTTCAAAGGACTTCCTTTCTATCCAGCTAAATAGACTCACTTCCCAGTTTTCCTGACCTGGTCCCTCTCGGGAGATGATTAATGCAATAGACACTGGTCCACACTCACACACAGGTGGAATAAGACCACTTAGCGGATTTGAGCTTAGCTTAGGTCCCCTCATATAAACCCCGAGGCAGAGAGGCTAGCTGGACCACTTAGCCACATGCTCTAATTCCATGATCTGTTCCCCATAAATCACAGTCAAACAACCAAGTACACAGCACAGACACTCAGCTCACCTCAGGAGAGTCATCACGAAATTTGGGAGAGAATTTCCCATGTCCCGGTGGTCCTCAGGGGGTCATTTCCATCCCGGTCGAGCCCCCATATGGTAGGGTCTGAGTGGAAGACCACCCCAAGGAGCATACAGAGACAATGCAATTCAGGCAAGGGGAAGTTTATTACTAGCAACGCTAGGGGAGCCCAATCAAGGGGTTCTGAAGAGGCAGAGTCAGAGTGGAGTTTATATTGGTTAGAGCAGTCATAGTAGAGTTACTTGATGGGGGACACCTGGAACATTCTGTTAATGATGTTGGCTAGTGTAGCATAACAGGTGGGTGATGTTGGACACACATAAAAAGTGGGCATATCAGGTGGGCTCTTGGACAGACAAGACAGGTAGGTGATGGTGTGACTACTGGCATACTTCAGGGATCCTGTAATTCCTGGGACCTTGCCCAGAACATTCTGTTGAGGGATATTCTGTTGTCCCTTACAGAGTGAGGGTCAGTTGATTTTTACCACATAACACAGTCAATTATTTTATTTCCTTCCTCAATGTCTCTACTAAAGCAGTGTTCTCTTTATCCTTCTCTCCCTGTTTGGCAGTTAATTCCTTTATTTCCTTCCTTAATATTTCCATTAAATCAGAGTTCTTTTACTCCTTTTCCTTATGTCCCTCAAAAGCATAAACTGACACTCTTTTAAATTCTCTGAGGTCCATATTAGGCCAATTTGGACAGCTAGTCATAAAATAATTCTTAACTACCTTACAACTTTTTTTTTTATAAATTGTATCCTGATTTGTCTAACATTCCTTTCCCTATCAAGATCGAATTCTATGTATTTTCCTCCCAGCTCAATAAGTTTATTTATAAAGTGGGAGGGGGTTTTCATTATCTTCCTGTTTCAGATTTTCAAATTTAGTCCATTGACCAGGCCCATCAAAACAGGTTCTCATAACTTTTAGCAATGAATTTCTAGCCTGGCATAGTTGTAATTAATCTTGCTTTGAATTTTGGTCCCATTTGTAATATTCAGTTGTCCAATGAGTTGTTCTCTCTCCCTGGGCCTGATTTACAAGAGAAAGAATCTTATTTCTTTCCCTTTCCATTTGCAAGACCTGGAACAAATCTTCCATATCAAACCATGTTGAATTATATGTGTGAAAAATGTTTTTGACTTTATTTATGAGTAGTATAGGATCAGGTTCAAAGGAAGATAATTTTTCTTTGAATCTCTCAATGTCATGTGTAGAGAAAGGTGTATGCTATCTAATATTACTAGATCTCTGTCTATTATAAGTATGAACATCTCTTAAAGGAAATAGATCTTTATTTAAATCATCTATGGTAACTGCTGCTTGGTTTGTGTTTTGTATTTCAATGGAGTAGGTTGTAGTGAGGCTAGTAGGGGAAGGGGGAAGTGGGTGAATGGAGAGGGAGGCCCTGGTCAGGGGGTGAGGAAGGCAGGGAAAAAAGATCATGGGTGGGGCTGTGGGTATGGTGGAGAGGAATGGGGATGGGGATGGGGGCAGGGTGGAGAGGAAGGGGGTGGGACTGGGGGTGGGGTGGAGAGGAGTAGAATGGGTGAGGTCTAGAGTAGGAGTCATAGTAAGGTGGGTGGGATCAGTCAGGGGGAGGAGGGTAGGGAAAAGGATGGCCAAGAGACTAAGGATAGGAATGATTCAGGTAGCTATAGGGAGAATGGGTATGCACCAGTAGTGAAAAGGAGGAAACTCTCAAGGGTATGAGTAGTGCAATGGTAAGTGAGGGTAGAGAGGTAGATTGGGAGGAAAGGAAATGGGAGTAGTGGGGGATGAGTGAGGTCTGACAGGGAGAGGAACTGAAGGGTTCAAGTCCTGGTTTGGGCCAATATGAGGAGAAACTTCCTCACAATCCAAGTGGGATGATAGGGTGTGTTTTTTGCTAGATCTAATCAAGGGTTCAGGAGGAGGAACTAAAGGGTTTAAGCCAGAATGATCTGATTCCCAAGAAAGAATGGTTCCCTCACTGGAGGGAATAGTTGATTTATCAATATGATATGCTCACAAAAACCAGTATTTATAATCTTTGGAATTTTTGTTTTTAAAGGCTAACTTCAAAATCTTTAATAATTTAATAATAAGTAAAAAAAATCCATATTTTGAATATGTATAAGACATGTCCATCAAGGTTTTGCAAAAAAAAAAAATAGCTTCCTTCTTTGTCATCCAATTCTCCTTAGGAAGATTCCTATCACGTCAATTAAATAATTTTAAAAAGTTTATGAAGGGGTGAATCTGGAGGAATATTTCTTAATTTCCCTTGATTTGTTGCAGTATTTCCCACAGTGTCTAATCTGTATGTCATAATCTGCCTATTTAAACTAGTATGAGTATTGCTAAATGGTCAGTTTATACAATGAAAAGTTTCTAAAACATAAAAAACAATGGAGACACAAATTTCTTCAATGCTATTGTGGAAGGTAATGAGAATAGTTTTTAAAAAATAAGCAAATATAAGGAAGTAAGTAACTTGCACAGCAATAATACCAATAATGAATGTGTATTTAGTATAATAATTGTTTTATTAATAATTAATAAGCATTTATTATAATCACTGTTATTAATAATAATTAAAGATAAACAAATATAAATTATCAATAATCATTATTAACAATAATAGTTGTTAGTGACTAATAATAGTTATTGAAAATTAATAATTATTGCTATTGATAGTATTAATACTATTGTATTCCATAATTATTCCTTAATATTGAATTTAATTAATTCAATTTAATTTCAGCTTCATTCGATTTTATTAATTTGATTTTAATTTTTAATTCATTATTATTAATATTTAAGTATTAATAAGTCTTTTATTTAAATGTATTTATTTTAATATCATTATTCTTTATTACCAGTAGCAGCAAAGGAATTGTCTTTTAAATTTCCTGCAGTTTTACTACTTGCCACAGGGTAGTGCCACAAATGCATGTAGATGACAACTGAGTCTAGAGGACAACTGTGTGAAGAGGGAAAAGAGAAAAGAATAACACAAAGAACTTCCATTCCCCTCCCCTAAAGGTTAGTAAGCGGCCATACTTTTTCAAAGTTGCCTACACTGCTAACTGCCAGTGACTTGCTCAATCCATGCCAAATTTGTAACCCAGTATCTCCCGTCTCCAGGTCTGGCTCTCAATGTACTGAGCTAGGGAATTCCCAACACTTCAGGCACTCTGTACGAACCCCTCAAAGTCAGGGTCCAAAGTTGCAGTAGAGGCTGGGTCCTATCTGCACAAAAGGCTTCTTCCCTGTTCTCTACCACCCCGCCCTTGTCTAAGCTAAAAGAAACTTGGGGGTGAGTGATGGGGGGGGGAGTCCATGTTTTTTCAAAGCTACAGGCTCTGCGGCTCAGGGGCACGGACTGATCTGGCCAACTACCCCTACATAGAAGGCACATGATGGCAGTCTCCAAGTTGCAGGGTCCTATGTCACAAATTCCTCTGTGTCACCTTCACTGCAGTATTGGCACTGTGGAAAGTAAAAGAGCAGTTGTTCCTGTTGGGTCCTAAAACCCCCTGGTTCCGTATGTGCAAAAAAGCCTCCTCCACCCCTATCCACACTTTTACATTCATTACTAGCAGTAATGCAATGACCCAGGATAATTCAGAGGAACTTTTGGGAAAGAATGCTATCCACAGCCATAGAAAGAACTGTGAAAATGGAAATGCATTAGAAAAATGTGATCAATCATGTAATGTGATAGGGATATGATTGGGGTTTTGCTGTTAAAAGATCATGCTACAGCAGATATGAATAACACAGAAATAACACAGAAATAGATTTTGAACAGTGATACATGCTTAACCCAGTGGAACTGCTTGTCAGATTCGGGAAGGGGGAGAAAAAAAAAGAAAAAGAAGGGGGGGATCATAAATTATGTAACCATGGAAAAATATTCTAAATTTTAAAAATAATAAAATGTTTAAAATGCCAGATACTTCCAAGAAAAAGAACTATCTGAATCCAGACCAAAGTAAAGTATTTTTAACTCTTTTTCTATTTGTTTCCTTCCACAAAAAGATTAATATGAAAAAAATGTTTTACATAATTGCACAGGTAAAATCTATATGATATTGCTTACTATCTAATGGGAAGTGAAGGGTTAGAGGGAGGAACATGATTCAAGACTCAATATTCTTTGATAAATGTTGGAAACATTTTACTTATAAATAGGAGGAAATAAAATATAATTTAATGATTTAAAAGTCAAATAGCTCATCTTAAGTAATTTCCACATCTTCTCATTAACAATTACCTAGAAATTAAAATACATAACTAATTTGTAATTGTGTGCATACACACACACAAACAAATACAAATTAAACCCAACCAACAAACAAATGCACAGACTATCAATATAGGTCTGGCCACTTGAATTATGGCACTCATTATAACCAAGTCTGTCTGAGAATGAGAAACAATGTGTATGTAGTACAAAGAAACTATTAAGCAATTGTGAATAACATTCTCTCCTCAGTGCTAAAACCAGACTAAAAATTCTAGTTGAGAACAGGCAATATCATTGGGAAGAAATTACCCCAAGTGCAAACAAAATTTGGGGATTTCTCAGTAAAATTTAGATAAGAAGTTTTGGTTTTTTTATTTGTAATATTAATTATAAGTATGATATAATATTTTTGCTGCTTGTTTCCATAAATTTGTTTTCATAGTTCAATGATGTGCTCTGGAAAAGGAGAAACAGAAGTGTTAGGGTGGGAAGCAATTGAGATCTTGCCTTAGGCCATTTCCAGGCAGGAAGAAAAATGAGAACTCACAGAGAAATTGCAAGAAAACCTATTCTCAAGAGATTTCCAGAATGGTTTTGCATCTCAAAGAGTTCTGAGTTCAGAGAAGATATCAATTAATAACCCCACTTTGGAGTACTAATGTAAACCTCAGATCATTTGAGGTTTGCCCTTCTCTCTTTAAAAATACATCTTTGTACTAGAGATCAGTGTAAACATTAGAGGTCATATTTTCTCCCTTCATCATCTGATTTGCATTTACAGGAAAGCTGAAAGCCAGGAGTTGGAAAATGCTACTTCTTTGCTACATAGCATCACTAACTCCAGGCTGCTGAGCCTATAATTCCAGAGCAAAATATCATTTTCCAAACATTCATATAGCCCTCTGACTGTTACAATTCAACTGGACCGCCTGATGTTCAAAAGCAAGACTACTCAATTAGTAGCTTGTGCCAGATGTGAGATCATTCCATGAGATGTCAGCCAAGACAATGGCAACATCTGTCCATTAGGTAGCTTGAAGCATTTGTTATGTTGTGTGATACTTGACCACAAGCTTTATTTGCTGGCTTGAAAACTCTGTTTCCATTAGTAAAATAGTTAATCTAACTCATCCTTGTCATCTTTTACTTTTTTTCCTAACCTTTGGACCACAATGTTGCAAAGAAATAAAATACACTGTGAATTGAGGGCTTTGTTTGATATTCCACTGAATCCATTTATCCGTCATCAAACAATAAGCACTGAAAATATTATCCTTCTTTACATATAAGAGGATTTTATATACTAGGGATAAGGGCATTAAAATATGACATCAGAGGAAAATTTATAGCCTTTAGTTCTCCCTTGGAATTCCTATTACTTTTTTGTTAAAATATCATATTTTATCAAATATTTATGATCAAATACCATAAAGTATTATATTAAATGAAAATGTTTTTTAACTCCTAAATGTTTTTTTTCAGAGACAATTTAGCATTTCTACTAATAAATACAAGATAAGATTTCAATATGACATCTGTCAAAGAAACCCTGGTTTTTATCAGTTGCAACTTAATGGGGGGAAAAACTCCTTTGGGATGAAATGCTTGGTGTTTCTTCTTTGTCTCAAACAGTGCTTTGATTTGAGTTTCCTTGAATATGCTGGACTAATATTCATCTGTATATGGACAGAATGATGTTTAAATAGGAAAGTGAGAAAAAGAAATCATAATTCATCAATTATGCCTGACTTCACTTGAGCAAATCAATTCTATTATGGAAAATTTTGTTATGTAAGTTGTATTATGGAAACAGTAATGTGGCACAGTAGAGAGAGTGCCAGACCTGAAATCAAGAAGACTCATGTTCCTGGGTTCAAATATGACCTCAGGCACTAACTGTATGACCCTTGGCAAGTCACTTAACTCTGTTGGACTCAATTCCTAATCTGCAAACAACTGGAGAAAGAAATAGCAAACCACTCCAGGATCTTTGCCAAGAAAACCTCAAATGTTGTCACAAAGAGTCAGATACAACTGAAAAATGAGTCAATAAGAACATGCAAACTTCTTGTTATATTCATAGAGTTGTCTATTTTTAAAGATAAATTAGTGAATGGTATAGATTAGGGTGGTATTTAATATTATTGACTATTCTATTAATTCATTTAAAATTTAGTGAAGAAATCAATTTTCATATTTAGATGCTTCTATAAAGATTTAGTTTATAAAAGTATCTTATCATAAATGTAATTTTGTTACACCTCTGCACAGAAAAGATCAAAGTCAGAGTTATCACTGCCTCTCTCCTGGGTTAGTAAACAGCTCAAGATATCCATTTTGAGAAAGCTTGAGATTAGTCAAAATGACGATAGAAACAGAAACATAGATTATCACAAATTCATCCTCATTTGTATAGGAAAAAAAAGATCAAAAAAGAATTTGTATTTTTTCATTCAAAATGAATTGGGTAATATTTAAGAACAATATAATGATGGGGCAACTGGATATCTCAGTGGATTGAGAGTTAGGCCTAGAGACAGGACATTCTAGGTTCAAATCTGGCCTCAGACACTTCCTAGCTATGTGACCCTGGTCAAGTCACTTAATCCCCATTGCCTAGTCCTTACCACTCTTCTGCCTTGGAACCAATTTAGTATTGGTTCCAAGACAGAAGGTAAGGGTTTAGGGGGAAAATAATAGAATCATGAGCAATAATATGGAAAGTTTTATATTTGTTAAACATTAGTAATTGCTCTTAACTATAATTGATAAATAATAACTTGATAACACTGATTTTTCTATTTTGGTGTATATTAAAGATTCAAGTTAATAAGATATCAATGAATAAATGGAATCCAGGGTGTATTTGATAGAGTATGACAAATAATGCTACTTCTATATTTGAGGGAAATAACTATGGAATAGCAATATTCTTTTTAGGTAAGTTAATTAATCTTGTCAATTTCATCTTCTCTAAATTTATTGTTGCCCTGTATGTTTTCAACATCACTTTTCTGGTTTTAGTATTCTATGATTATTAATGACTCAACTTTTTATAGGCTTTGAAGTATCTTTTTTCTTGTGCTGATATTATTGTTGTGAAGAGAATTATCTCATTTCTACCCATTAATAGTCATTGTTTAGTCACTTTCAGTTGTTTCTGTCCCTTGGTGGTTGGTTCCATCTGGGATTTTCTTGGGCAAAGATACTGGAGTACCTTGCAATTTCTTTTTCGAGTTCATTTTACATCTGAGGAACTGAGGCAAACAGGGTTAAGTGATTTGTCCAAGGTCACACAGACAGTAAGTGTCTGAGACTGGATTTGAACTCATGGAGATGATTCTCTCTGATTCCAAGTCCAGTGCTATATCCATTGCATCACCTAATTGCTTTATTTGTGTCTGTTAATACTTTATCACAAATTAATTTATCAGATTAGATAAAAAAATTTTAACTGTTTATATTCATTCCACCAGAATATGATGTCTTTAATTAGCAGGAAACAACAGTTCTGGAATCCTTTTGTTTTTATTTTTGTACTTGTTTGATGAATAGAATATGATAAATCACAAGAAAGTGGCTAGTATTTTAAGTTATTAAAGATAGATCAAAGGTATGTATGTTTGTATGTGTATGGGTCAGATATTTTTTTCTTCTCAGTAGCTGGGATAAACAAACTATCTGAAGAAATATGCATGAAAAAAAGAGTGGAATTGGTCTTAGAGGGATACTAAATATGGTTGCGGTGAGGAGGTAAAGAAAAAATTCTTTTCATAATAACCAAAAGAGAGGAGAAGAATCTGGAGAAAATCTATTTGACTTCATCTTGCTTCATAAAAACATTTGATGATTCTAATGATGTTTTAAAAAATTTGGGAACTAGTGAACTCCATGGAGCCAAGCAAAACTGAAGTAAGAGAAGCAGGTAAAGAAAGAACCTACTGCCTTAAAGTGACAGTGAATTGAGGCAATATTTGTAAGAAAAAGCCTTATATTGGAGTGATATAAGAAAATTTTATACCCTAGGACTTTATAAATAATCTAGTAATACCATATTTTTGAGGTTCCCAGGTGGATGATTGAGAATCCTCCAAAGTATACCAAGACCTATGGTGTTCATAGGAGTTTATAACATATTACTAGTTATAGCTCAACTATCAAACCCAAAAGTTTTGGTTGCCTTTTCATATCTTTTAAAATGCTAAAGTGTGTTCTCAGACACAGAAAGCCATGCTGTTCTTAAGTGAAGAACTTAATATTTCTAATTTTTATGCTCAAAATATCCTAGATCCCAGTGGGCCAGAGTGTGTTGAAGTTATTCAAAAATAGTAAGGAGTTAGGAGGCTCTTTCTAGTTCCCATGAGGGCACTCAGGATAATTAGGGGTCTGTGTTAGATTCTGATTATGTGATATTTATGACTCAGCCATTTTCCAGTCACTCTGGCCACCTCCTGGGAGGATGGAAGTAGCAGATGCAGTTTGTTTCCATTTAGAGCATCAACTTCATAAAATCATTCTCTGTTCAACTATGAATCTGGGTTGACAACTCATATTGAAATAACCCTGGGGTAAGGGAAGCATAAGAGAGAAACTCAGAGGACCATTACCAAGATCTCCGTGAGCAATAGCAGTAGAGTAAAATTAGCAAGGATTTACCCAGGCAAGTACAGAAATCTCCTGGAGAGTTGCATTGGAACATTTATATTTTAATTAGACCATGCATGAGAGGTAGAGCATGACAATATTGATAAAAAGCTCACCGCAGAGCCAGGAAGACCTGGGTTCAAGTTTAATGCATACTGACTATGTAACCCTGACAAGCCATTTACTTTACTTTTCAGTGTTTTAGTCAACTCTGTCAGATTATAAACTACTGAGAAAGTGCAGCTCTCAATTTGCAGAGAAAGATCTTGCTGTGATCTTCCTCCATCAATAAAATCACATGTCCAGTCCATATCTCTATCCTTTACAAAAGAAAGTATTCCTATAATTCTTATTATTATTTTAAGAAAGAGTTATAACATAATACATCAGTAAATGAAGATTTCATTGCTCAGTTGATGCTATCAGGAGAAAATTGTTTTGATCAAAATTTAAATATGATTGAGTCGTCTACCATTCTATAGCCTTATATTACTACGAATACCTGAAAAAACTTCTTTATAAACCAAGCTCAAACAATTATCACCTCTTAAAACTTAAGTATTTCATCCCTAAATGTTTCATGCATTAGGGAAATGCTTTTCTGGGGAGCAGATGAGCCCACTAGAAGGTAAGATCAAGAGACAGCCAATAGGCAGCTTACATATTTCATTAGTGTCTGCTCAATATCAAGAAAGCATATACAAGGTAGTGAGTGAGCCCACTGTGGAACATATGTAGAAGTTATAATGTTAGTAGCATGTATTTTTGGATAGAGTATTCCCATCTCATTAAGACCCTGGACTCACTGACATAACAAAGACAGATAGTCCCTTAATCCAGTGCTGTCAGCAGAAACAGAAATGAGGTCTCTAGACCATACATCTCACTCTGAGCAAGAAAAGTTATGTCCTCTGCTTTCATATATTTAATAGCACTGAATACAGACATGATCAGACATTTCACATAGTAAGAAAAAAAATGTTGACTGAAAATGGAGCCAGTGAATTAACCATTTCCTTCACAATTCCATTGTGAGCATCAATGATGCCTTTTCAAGTAATAAGAGAGGAAGAAACACATCAGGAGATCAACAATCTAAGCATATGGATGATAGAAAGAAGGAACAGAAATCTCTTGTAAGAAGGATAGTGTTACTATGAAAGATATTAAGCTGTAGTTATTTTCTTGTATTGTCATCTATAACATGAATATAAGCCAACAAAGACATATTACCATGAGTTGCCACTTCAGGTGAGGAAAATAGAACCAAAGCCAGAAGCAAAAATAAATAAATATTCCCAACATTCAAAAAAAACATGTCAGAAAAGCTTGAAGGCAAAAGAATGGAGCCAAAGAGCATCAGAGTACACATGAGATTCCCCAGGACTTGATAATATATCCTGGAAGCAATTTGCTAAGACTTTCACATCATCAAACTATGTGCATTATTACAGAGGAAGCAATCTTTCTTTGAGTGAGATACCACCCACATTACACCCCCTTCCTCTGCAGTTATTGCCTTACTCATGACATATTTCTTTGGGTTATTGAATACAACTATTTTTCCCTCAATAATTTATCTTCATTGTCTTTTTTCCCCTCCTCTTCACTCTCCAAAAATAAAATGTTATCTTGGGAGTGTTATCCACACCTCTACTACTCTCTTCCCTAACTCTACCTTTTCTTGTTTTTCAGTACCAAAAATATACTGATGACTACATCTTTATGAGCACTGACTTTTTTGAATATTGTATATTCTACTCACACACAATGACAATGCCATTTTTCTTCACAAATGCTAAACATTTCTGATGGGGAAAAAAATTTTAACAAGGGGAAAGGAATCATGTCCTATATGCTTTCCTGGATTATTTCCAATAGTTGTAAGTAGAACATCAGAGCACACTGACACAGAACAGACACACAGAGACTCATGATCACCATAGTTATCCTCCATCACTACAATCAGACTCATAGAATTACAGGATCACATATTTAGAAGCAGAAGGGACCTTGGAAGACATCAAGAACTACTCCTTTATTTTATGGATGAGAAAAGAAAAGTTTGCAGAAATGAAGTGACTTTTCATTCTTCCTTTTATCTCTCATTGGAACTCATTCTTACTTATACTTCCCTAAGAACTGGAGGGAACTGTATACACATATGCATAAACCAAGGCTGCATTACTTTTGCTGCTAAACTATCCTGGCTTTTTGCAGCCTCTATATTAGAAGAAATGTCACTATAATTCTAGCAGAATTGCCATAATTCATTTCTACCTCGAATACCTTCCCTTCCCATCTGAGCTAAAAACTCAAATTTTCCATCTCTTCATTCTGTGTTGTATTTTACAACAGAGGTAATAAGGTAACATCTACTAATAGGCCAAATCAAGTCATCCCTAGTAGGCTGGGAATGCCTGGGTAAACCATGTTGTTTTTCTGTGTATGTTTATCTTAATGTTATCTTAACATATGTTTAAATAGGTGAATTCATATTGAAATGAACATTGTAGGCTGTCTTGGGGGGGAGAAGGTGTGTGTACTTTTATTAAAGTGCTCTTTGGGTGAATAGGGAGCTGGGATGGAAAAAGGAAAGAGTTTCACCTTGGGTGTGGTATAACAGGGATGATCTAATATACATGTGGGGCATCCAAATATGTGTGTATATTCCCCTTATGTTTATGTATGCATATATGAATATATTTACATGTATACTAATACTTAAATTAAAATAATATATTTTGTGCATATATATACATAATTTTACATATTCATCTGTGTACATAAACATGTGTATCTATAAATTATATATTCTTGTATGAATACAAATATTCTGAAAAAAATATAGAACTACCAAAGTAGTTATAATAAGTATCTTTAATAGAATTAGAAAGATTAATCTGGGAAGGCACACAAAACCTCAGTCTGGGGATTTGCCCTGAACTACAGAATACACGGTGCTTCTATAGACTTTGGAGAAGGGGGAAGGCATATTCCTGTCACTCACTTGGGACCTGTGCTAGCTACAGTCTAAACTGACTGTAAGAAACCTAGATGCAATAGCCAAAAACTTGAGAATGAGGGAATATCCTAGATACAAAGATCAAAACTAAGAAAAAATAAAGGGTACTTAACCCTTGATTATATCTCCTTATCCTATCTAAAGTAATCAAGGAAGATGTGAGGGTTCATGATTCAGTCTAGGATAAGGGTCATATCAGGGCTAAAATTAATATGGTTTGACAAAATATAAGAGAATGTGGTCACTGATATTATAACTCAAGTCAAAATGACTTTTTTATTTAGCAGCTTTATTTACAAAATAAAGGGAAAGAATAAAAGTAGAGAAATATCAAAGAGGGTTTAGTAAATAGTCTAGCTTATCACCCTAAATGTTTCTCCAGTCCCTGGCTCAACTCAGGCTGGGCTAATTAGCCCTCCACCAGAGGACCTTCAGCCAGAGAGCAGTTTAGCTGGAGGACCCGGTAGTGAATAACCATGTGGCCTCCTGTGGAAACTAATCTTTCCAGAAGCCAGGAAAGGAGTCCACTTTTCACTCACCCACATTGTAGTCCAAAGGGGAAGATCCAAGAGCAGTCTTACCAAATTCTAGAGTCCTAGGTCCACACTGAAGAAGGTCCTCCACCAGCCTTCAGAGCCTTGAAATAGCTGTAAGACTTCTGACAGGAAGTTTCAGCCACTTTTAAAGACCCTTCTTTGCATCACTTCCTGATCCTTCCTCCACTTTAGGGGACCAATTGTAGTCTATAAATTTGCTTAGGACTGCCCTAGTTGCTTCTGGAGATGCAAACTCCTTTAGTAAGTAGTTTGTGGACTTCCCCTACTTAGGGTTAAGTAGGGGTGTATCAGCTTTTTGTTCATTACATTTCAAAATAGGCAAGGGGAGAGGTAATCCTGTCTTCACAGTCAGCTAAGGGGTTTCTTGAAGACAAGCTGTCAGGGACAAGGGTCAATTTGGAGTTTCATAAAGCCAGGTTGTGAAACATATGTGAATAATTCTGTCTGAGCATGTGCTGCATGTACTTGTAAAATTGTATGTTGGAATCTATCCAATATTTATTTTTTATCCACAAATTTTCTCTAGTTTGGATGGTAAGGTCAATGACTTTTCACCATGAATTTCACTGAAGAGACTGGCTAGCATTCTTAAGCTTAATTAAACTAATAAAATGTCCTTCATCAATAGAGGCATTGTCATGTTTTGAATAGAAAACTGATCTGGTAGCCTGGAAAACCTGAGTTCTTGTTCATATTCTTTGTGTGTGAAACTGAGCCATACATTTAACTTACCATACCACTCTCTCAGTAAATACATTTCAGAGAAATGACTAAATTACTAACTTGTATAGATAGAAAACATTTCCTCTAGTAGTGAAATTATGATTTCACTTCTTATCCATATTTACATTATACATATGAGCATATATACAAAAATATATACACATACATTTGTATACACTTTATATTCATATATGTGTCTTTGTTTGTGCATATATGTTGATGCATCTGTGCATATATGTATATATACACATGTGTTTGTATGCATATATCTATATATGTTTTGTGTCTATATGTGTGTATATATTTCTATATGGTTACGTGTCTATATACATATGTATATATGTTATGTATACATTATAAGTATGTATATATGTATTTATATGTGTCGGTATATATGTTTATGTGGTTGTACGTATATGTATATATAAGTACGCATATGTACATGCACATAGATGTGTGTATATGAATATATGTGTATATGTGTGTATAGATGTTGTAAAAATGGATTGGCATACAGGACTTCAATCCCCACAAGCCTTTGCTCCACTTCCCCAGAACGCTTTGTAATCTCACCTGGGCCGAGATCGAGAAGGGATTTAACATGATTGCAAAGGCTTTTGAGCTCTCTTTTGGACTTCCATTTTGGGGCAGACGTGGCTCTTTCCATAATGTAAGTGAGGTCTTGTCTAGGCCTCTGGCCTAGGCACGTGTTTTTTCTTACTTGTATATTCTTAAATTCTCAACCTTTAATAAACCTCATAAAATATAATACTCCTTGCAGAGAGAAACTAATTTCTACCTGCCTCAGTCTCCCCTAAATTTTAATCTTTACAGTGTATATGTACATATATTTATTTGAATAAGAATAATGTCTAAGAAGAATCTTACAATGATTTATGCCTTCCTTTGCTTGGACTCTAAATAGTCTCCTTCATGTTGCTGTCAGATACTCTGGGTGAGCATATATGTCTCTTTAATGAGGAACTAACTGGTGAACTCTTTAATGGGGAACTAAGAATGCAGAGCCTGGAGTCAAGAAAACTCATCCTGCAAGTTCAAATCTAACTACAGACACTTCCTATCAGTATGACACTGGGCAAATCACCTCCCTCTGTTTGCCTCAGTTTTTCAACTATATAATGAGTTGGAGAAAGAAATGGTAAATAGCTCTTGTATCTTTGACAAGAAAACCCCAAAGTGGGATCATGAAGAATTAGGCAAGACTGAAAGAGATGAACAACAACAAAAGAAAATCTTTTTTAATACCCTTTTCCAACAGAAAATTGAAACTTATTTTTTTCATTTTTAAATCAAGACCTACAATGAAATTCTTCCTTATTGGACAGTTTATGGATTAGCACGCTATTTAATTAAGCTATTTTGGATCAGGTAATAAACCAAGTTCAATTAATTTAAAAGATCTTTCCATGTTTTTTTCTATTTGTCTGATATTCTGCATTTGTCACTTACTATAATTCTTGTTGAAATGACTCATCTATTTGTAAGCATTGCTGATTTGTGATGATCTCTCCCTGATGATTTAGTTTCTTCAGTTGTGAAATGAGGAGGTTGAAATAGGTGACCCCTTAGGTTCTTTGCAACTCTGGAATTCTAATTTGGAATTGGTGAAAATAGTTCATAAAGAAATATACAAAATTCAGGTTTTGGAAAATGATCTCGTTCAGGTACTAACCTCTTCAAAGACATTATAAAAATAATGCTCTCTCTCTCTCTTTTGTAGTAGGTAGGGAAGGAGAAGAGCAGAGGAATTTACATAGTATGCCAGGGTCTGTGCAAAATACTTTTGACCAATAGTATCTCACTTGATCCTCATAACACCTCTGCAAGATAGGTACTATTGTTATCCTAATTTTACAATTTGGGAAACTAAGTCAAACAGTTAAAGTGACTTGCCCAAGATCATATACCTAATAAGGGTCTAAAGTTGCATTTGAACTCATTTTCCAGATTCTGGTCCCAGCACTCTATTTACTATGCCATCAGCTGCCAAGCTTATTCTCAACCTTGTCATAGCATGAATTCAGAACTGTGAAGATCCCAAAGCACTAGAAAGAATTTTTATCTCTTAGGTTATAAGACAAGGAGATCAACAGATGGTTATTTTTCATTATTTTGAAATACAGCCAAAGTAATCAGTGATAAGAGCCAAAATAGCTCCTGTAGCTTTTTTCTTCAGACCTTTAATTACATGGATTCATAAAACAAGAACAACTGTAGAAAGCTTTTTTTTTTTTAACTCCTAGGAGTAGATTCCAGAGATGGCTTGACATTTGGAGACTGCCAATCTCCAGCCAGTAAATCCTTATCCATTTCCTTAGGCCTTATGATCATCTGCATGAGAACAGAAATTGTATTTTTGAGAGAAATACACCTCAGTAGAAACCTTCATAAAGGAAAATCCATGTAAAAAGTGAATAATCACCCCTCGGTTTGCTTACTTTTCTATATATTTAACAGGAGTTTTGGTTTCCTTAAAATGGGTTTTCTTAAGATGGGGTTCAGTAAGTATTTCAGAATCTTTAGAAGTCAGTACTTAATAGTTTGCATTTTAAGGTATTTACTTATCACTTTAAATTCATTATTTCATTTGATCGTTAAAACAGCCCTGTGGAGTAAGTGTTAATTAATTATTTGAGTTATTTTTGTCATTTTACAAATATGGAAATGTAGACTAAGAGAAATTATATTGTATAACTTGATCAATCAATCAACAATCATTGAAGTGCCTATGCTTTCCTAGAAAACCTACCAGGTACTGAGGACTCAAAGACAAAAGTCAAACAATCATTGTTTTATAAAGGATGGGGGGGAGGGCATCTATTTTACATAAAATAGATAATTATAGCTATGAAGTCCTTTTTTGGGGGGGAGTCATAAAGAGATATGGATGACTGCTGGGAGATTAAGGGAATCTGAAAGAATGAAAATGTAAATTGTTTAAACAGTGGTAAGGAAATGAAGTGGATAAAGCAGCAGGATAGAGTCAAGAAAATTCATCTTCCTTCATTCACCTCTTGACTCTAACACTCAATAGCTGTGTGACCCTTGGTGAGTCACTTAACACTGTTTGCCTCAGAAATGGCAAACCACTCTTGAATCTTTGCCAAGAAAATCCCAAACAGGGTCATGAAGAATCTGAAACAAGTAGAATAAAAAGAAATAGAAGATTCTAAGAGATCTAGGTGAGGAGGTAGCACCTTACAGGTAGGCTGGGCAACACCCATGAAGACATGGGGCTAGAAAATAAAATGTTGTGTAAGAAGGGAAATGAGGTCATCAGCACTTGATCACCAAGTACATGAAGGAAAATATTCCATATAATAAGATCACGAAGGTACACTACAGTCACCTTGTGGAAGGTTTTCAATGCCAAAGAGAGTTTGGGGGGTAATAAGGAGCCACTACAGTTTATTGAATAAAGGAGTGCCATGTCCCTAATCTACTATTAAGAAAATTAACAGGATTAGAAAGCAAGAGAGGAGAGACTTAGGTCAAGACCTCTGACTCAAAATTCGCCACATTTTCTAATATATTAAATTGTATCTTCAAAAAACAAAACAAAACAAATAGGCAAATGATACCATGAAGGTATAGTTAACCATTAAGTAGAAGAATTTTATTCCATGTCCTCTTGAATGACTGCATGAGTCACAAAGACACATCAGAAAAATGAGAGGGAAAGCAAAATATGATAGCTACAATGGCATATGTATCTTTGGTTATTTAAATATTATTATAAAAATAGATAAATAATAAATGATAGGTGAATAGAGAGACAGAGACAGACAAATTTAAGAAGGTATCTTGTCATTCTGTAATGGAAGTACCAGTTGTGAGAAAAGGGACAAAAATTACCTTTTATTTGTATAAAAATAATGCTGACATAGTCTTTTTTTAATACTTCAAATTACATTTCTTATTCCCCCTGTTAAGGTTAAATTAACTTGAAAAGTTTTTAAATAGTAGAAAACTGAGGTTTTTAAAAAAAACCACTTTGCATATTCTGAAACATTTTCTAGTTAATATTATTTATGCTTTTCAGTAGTAAAACAGTGCAGACATTTATAATTAAGAATCTCTATCTTCAGAATTTAATCAACTTCTCATTCGACATATTTTATGTGTGAATTGTTTCCTCTGTCTGACTTAGATTGTACAGCTTTAGGGTAGGAACCATGTCTTCTATGATTTATATAGTGCTGAGTCAACTTACTTTTCAATAAATAATAAACAATAAAGATTGCCTAGCAGAGATATCGTGTCCATGTTAAGTTTGCATTGGTTAAATGACTTAGAATTATGTTCTCACATCTTATTTCACTTTCACATTTGAAAGCAAAATATAAGAGATCTACACAGAATCCATAACTTTTGCTATTACAACGTTTCAAAGAATAACACATGTAATGCTGGAAAGAACTCTAGTACAACTTAAAAAGTGAGGATACCAAGATCTAGAAAGACTAAGTGACTTGACCAAGGCCATAGAGGTGGTAATGACAGAACTACTCCCTAAAACCAGATCCTGCCACTGCAAAGCAGTCATTCTTCTGTATCACGTTTATTCCCATATTAAGCATTAAGCTGAGTATATAAAATAATGTGTGCTAAGCAGAGAATATACATAAAAAGGCAAAGTTTTTTGATAAAAACTCTGAGTTCTGAGGTTCTGCTATTCTCTGTGTTCATGGAATATGGTCATAGTTACCACTGCTTTAGCAAGCCCTCAAGCATTCCCTCCAATCATCCACTGAGATTTTAATATATGGGAAAAAAAAGCAAATGTCTCCTAGATCTCTCTATATGATTCTTTACGTAAAAAATTCCCCTCCAAATATAGAGTGAACAGTCATTGATCAGAGCTAACTAACCTAGGACACTGAAACAAGATCTTCTACTAAATATAGGAAAGTGCTGGAAACAACTTGTAGCCTGTCTCAAAAAATGGTTGTTAGATTTTTCAGCGTGATCATTTATAGCTCAAAAATTGGCAAATAATAAAAAATAAGGGCTTAATTTACTGTTTTGTCAATTGCTTAGATAAAATAAAATGATGGAGATAATAATAATGCAGATAGAACTATAAAAACATGTCAAGTATTTTCAGAGAGCTAATCATTAAATAATTATCAGCACATTACTATCCCTTCCTTATTAATTCATTATCTAAATCTCCAGTGACTCCTCAAACCTCTCAGGATTCCCCCTCCCCCCACTATCTCAGTTAAGGATCTTGCCATATATTTCAGAGAAAATAATTGAAGCCATTTGTTCTATATGAATTCCCTCTTCTTCAGCTTCTATCACTCAGGTGCCTTCTTCACTTTCTCTTCCTTTACCCTTCTCTCACAAAGTGAGGTAGCCTTCCTTCTGATCAAAGGTAAGCCCTCAAGCAATCTGACTTCGTCCCATCCAACAGATTGCCCCCTCTGCCATCTCTACTGCTTCATTTATTTTCAACATCTCCCTCTTCACTCCACTCCATTTGTAAGTATAAGGTGAGACTAGATCACCATTATGTTCTGTGCATATATTATATTTTGGATTCTGGATGAGAGGACTGCTGAGACCCGTTCTAACTCACAAAAACATGTGAAAGTACTTGATTCATATCATTGTGACTCCTTCTCAAGGTGAGCTGTCCTGATTGGCATATAAATTAATGAAAGAAAATTCACCTATCCCAGTGAGGCAAGACTCCTCTAACTTAGCCCACAAAAGGTCATGTTTCACATCTTATCCAGCCATCTACTAGGATACATGAGTATCATGTGGACATTTGTTCATCCTCCCAACAGGTATATATATACCATTCCTTCTCTACCCTTCTGTCCCACTAGCTTCCTTCCTCTAACCAATTTGTGAACAATAATCAAATTTTAATTCTTTCACTGTTTCTAGAAAGGGTTTGCTAATATATTGCCCAAGAGCAATCATGGCAAACCTATTGGCATGCATTCCAGAGGGGGCACCCAGAGTCCTCTCTGTAGGCAGGCCTGCCATATCCCCAGCACAGATTTACCCAGAGTTCATTACTAGAAAGCCAGAGGCAGGTGGGACTGGGATGCTCCCCTCCCATCCTCCATGTACAACTGAGGACATTTCTCATATCATCCACCCCTCAAAAAGGTTTGCCATCACTGTCCTAGAGTATAAAGAGAGGCAGCATGCCCTAGAGTAGTGATGGCAAACCTTTTAGAGACTGAGTGCCATGCCATACTCCCTCCCTAGAGATTGAGCAATGCTCTTGTCCCCACTCCTCAGCTCCCGACTACCTTACCCCAGACAGGGAAGGGAGGAAGGAAGCTCTCCCATTGGGCTGCTGGGTGGGTGAAGTGAAGAGTGTCTTCAGGTGTGTGTGGAGATGAGGAGGGGACTGACCCAAGCACTAAGCTGTCCTCTAGCTCTGTCCCATGTGAGCCACACACTTTACTCCAGAAAGGAGAGGGAGAAAGCATTCTCATTGGGTTGCTGGCCAGAGGGGGTAGGTGAAGCAAAAAAAAAAAAAGTCCTCAGGTACAGTGGAGAGGGAGAAGGTAGCAGATGGGCCTGGATTCATTTTAATTTTCTAGTAACAAACTCTGGCAGGTGATGGCATTCAAGCCCACAGAGTGCCCCATAGGTTTGTCACCATGGCCCTAAAGCTTCATTGACAATCACTTTGACTGTTTGAACTAAAATTGCATTCCCTAGTTATTGCCTCTGTGTGAGAGAGAATGTAAAGTCATCAAGGAGAGACAACTATTTTTATTGCAACACATTGTACATGACACATAGTAGATATTCAATAACTGTTTGCTGACAATTTGAATATTATAATAAACCAAAGAACGAGCAAATGGTCACAATGTGGAGGCAACAAGTATTATAGAAATTTGTCAATGAGGAGGAAGGTAGAAGGAGGAAGGTAGAATCAGATTAATGGCAGATTGAAAGTTTAGCAATGTGAAAGAGAAAATTTCTTTTTCTTTTTTTTTTGGTTTGGCTTTTTTTTTTTAATCAATAGTAAAGTGGTGTTTTTGTTTATAAGTAGAGGGGGAAGAAATAATAGAAAGTTTGAAAATTCTAGAACAAGACTCTAATGTTAAACTTAAAAAAATAAGTAAAAACTATGAAATATACCTTAATTATTTAAGTATAAATATTTATAGAGCTTCTTCTTACATATTTAAGTCCATTAAATGTGCAATGCAACAGGTAATCATGCATATAAAGCTGTACTTGATTTATTTAAGAGATCTTCAGGAGGTTATTTAGGGTTAGAAGAGGTCCATAGCAGAGGGCATTGGTTCTTTGTACTAGAATACATCAAGAAAACAAATGAGTGGCAGGAAGTCTGATTACTTACAATTGCAAATACAATAAATATAATGTGAGTATAAAAAGAGACCACTTTAAATGTGAACTATAAATTTAGTGATTGTTTAGTTAAGGACTTCTATTCTAATTGGATTGAAGAAAATTTATATTAATTACATGCATGTATATGTTTTGAAGAGAAGAGAGAGGCAATTTTTAATCACCTTTAGCAAAATCATAATCATAACCCCCATTTGTGACTCTGTATTTGAATGATTTTATTAATAATAAAAATAAATAGTAGCTAGTACTTATATAATTCTTTATGGTTGACATTATTATCTTAAGTTTCATAACTATAATAACTAAGTGCTATTTTCATCACTATTTTATAAATGAGGAAACAGTTTCAAGGTAGTTAAATAATTTGCTCAATGTCACCAAGCTAATAATTGTAAGAGAAAAGGTTTAAACTCTTGTCCTGTTGACTCCAGTTTCATCACTCAGGGCACTCTGCTGCCTACCCTCTTCTTTCTAAGTTCTTTTTTTTAATTTTTTGCTCAAAAATTACTATTGAAAGAAACAATAATAACAAAAAATTTGCTCAAAAATTACTATCAAAATAAAAATTCATAACCACAACAAATAAAAACAGGACCTGTGATTTCATTGCTATTAGAGAAATCCCAGGGAGGAACACTTCACACCTAAACTGGTAAATGATTTCTTTGCAATTTGTAATTTTAGAGATTTGCCTACACTACTGTCAAATAACCATTAGCCTCACATTTGCCAGCTAACCATCTAAGTCATGGTATTTCCTCTCATCATGGTAGGGCCAGGGGAAGAGGAGAACAACAATTATGTACGCAGAAATTTATGAGTATATACTCATATACACATAAAATAATCATTTCTTAAGCACTGGTGCCAAGACACTGTGTAAAACATTAGAGATACGCCAGAAGAAGAAAAATAGCCCTTGCCTTCAAGGGGTTTATCTAATGAGTGTGAGAGGAGATTTTGGGAAAGGCAACATGATTATAAGCAGAATGACATTGAATGCTGGGAAACAATACAGACAGGGATTAACCTTGATAGAATCTTGAGGAGAGGGGAATGGTGGAATTCCAAGGGGGGGGGGGTTCCTGACTGGAGGCACAACCATCTCCAAAGCCCAGCTCCAATCCTTGAAAAGTTCAAATTGTTCCCGAGAGATAATTTAACTAGAGACTGAAGATCACTGAAGTCTATAATTCTCCCATTACTCTGAGAAGATCAAATCTGTGAGGGAGCTGATTGAACTGCCTGTGGGAGGCTCAACCTCACCAGGATAGAAGGTATCAGTCCTGACTCCTGACTTCACCTTTATTTTAATCTA